>NC_069499.1:1282411844-1282528408 GCF_027579735.1 Bombina bombina | reverse complement strand
AGGAAAAAGGATTATCGGCAAGTTCCCTGAAGGGACAGATTTCTGCCTTGTCGGTGTTACTTCACAAAAAACTGGCAGCTGTGCCAGATGTTCAAGCCTTTGTTCAGGCTCTGGTTAGAATCAAGCCTGTTTACAAACCTTTGACTCCTCCTTGGAGTCTCAATTTAGTTCTTTCAGTTCTTCAGGGGGTTCCGTTTGAACCCTTACATTCCGTTGATATTAAGTTATTATCTTGGAAAGTTTTGTTTTTAGTTGCAATTTCTTCTGCTAGAAGAGTTTCAGAATTATCTGCTCTGCAGTGTTCTCCTCCTTATCTGGTGTTCCATGCAGATAAGGTGGTTTTACGTACTAAACCTGGTTTTCTTCCAAAAGTTGTTTCTAACAAAAACATTAACCAGGAGATTATCGTACCTTCTCTGTGTCCGAAACCAGTTTCAAAGAAGGAACGCTTGTTGCACAATTTGGATGTTGTTCGCGCTCTAAAATTCTATTTAGATGCTACAAAGGATTTTAGACAAACATCTTCCTTGTTTGTTGTTTATTCAGGTAAAAGGAGAGGTCAAAAAGCAACTTCTACCTCTCTCTCTTTTTGGATTAAAAGCATCATCAGATTGGCTTACGAGACTGCCGGACGGCAGCCTCCCGAAAGAATCACAGCTCATTCCACTAGGGCTGTGGCTTCCACATGGGCCTTCAAGAACGAGGCTTCTGTTGATCAGATATGTAGGGCAGCGACTTGGTCTTCACTGCACACTTTTACCAAATTTTACAAGTTTGATACTTTTGCTTCTTCTGAGGCTATTTTTGGGAGAAAGGTTTTGCAAGCCGTGGTGCCTTCCATTTAGGTGACCTGATTTGCTCCCTCCCTTCATCCGTGTCCTAAAGCTTTGGTATTGGTTCCC
Organism: Bombina bombina; assembly: GCF_027579735.1. Lineage (NCBI taxonomy): Eukaryota > Metazoa > Chordata > Amphibia > Anura > Bombinatoridae > Bombina > Bombina bombina. The sequence goes on along the minus strand of NC_069499.1, from coordinate 1,282,527,506 downwards.
ACAAGTAAGGATGACGCCGTGGACCGGACACACCTATGTTGGAGAAAACAGAAATTATGTTTACCTGATAAATTTCTTTCTCCAACGGTGTGTCCGGTCCACGGCCCGCCCTGGTTTTTTTAATCAGGTCTGATAATTTATTTTCTTTAACTACAGTCACCACGGTACCATATGGTTTCTCCTATGCTAATATTCCTCCTTAACGTCGGTCGAATGACTGGGGTAGGCGGAGCCTAGGAGGGATCATGTGACCAGCTTTGCTGGGCTCTTTGCCATTTCCTGTTGGGGAAGAGAATATCCCACAAGTAAGGATGACGCCGTGGACCGGACACACCGTTGGAGAAAGAAATTTATCAGGTAAACATAAATTCTGTTTTTTGGTTGCTATTTCTTCTTCTAAAAGAGTTTCTGAATTATCTGCTTTGCAGTGTAATCCACCCTATCTGGTTTTCCATTCAGATAAGGTTGTTTTGCGTACTAAGCCTGGTTTTCTTCCAAAAGTTGTTTCCAACAAGAATATTAACCAGGAAATAGTTGTTCCTTCTCTGTGTCCGAATCCAGTTTTAAAGAAGGAACGTTTGTTACACAATTTAGATGTAGTTCGTGCTTTAAAGTTTTATTTAGAAGCAACATAAGATTTTAGACAAACCATCTTTGTTTGTCGTTTACTCTGGTAAGAGGAGAGGTCAAAAAGCTACTGCTACCTCTTTCTGGCTGAAAAGCATTATCCGATTGGCTTATGAGACTGCCGGACGGCAGCCTCCTGAACGAATCACAGCTCACTCTACTAGGGCTGTGGCTTCCACATGGGCCTACAAGAACGAGGCTTCTGTTGATCAGATATGTAAGGCAGCGACTTGGTCTTCTCTGCACACTTTTGCCAAATTCTACAAATTTGATACTTATGCTTCTTCAGAGGCTATTTTTGGGAGACAGGTTTTGCAAGCCGTGGTGCCTTCCATTTAGGTAACCTGATTTGCTCCTTCCCTTCATCCGTGTCCTAAAGCTTTGGTATTGGTTCCCACAAGTAATGGATGACGCCGTGGACCGGACACACCAATGTTGGAGAAAACAGAATTTATGCTTACCTGATAAATTACTTTCTCCAACGGTGTGTCCGGTCCACGGCCCGCCCTGGTTTTCCTAATCAGGTTGAAATTTTTTTTCTTTATACACTACAGTCACCACGGCACCCTATAGTTTCTCCTTTTTCTCCTAACCGTCGGTCGAATGACTGGGGGGCGGAGCCAGAGGGGGAGCTATATGGACAGCTCTTGCTGTGTGCTCTCCTTGCCTTTCCCTGTGGGGGAGAATATTTCCCACAAGTAATGGATGACGCCGTGGACCGGACACACCGTTGGAGAAAGTAATTTATCAGGTAAGCATAAATTCTGTTTTTTCTAAATTTTACAAGTTTTATGTTTTTGCTTCGGCTAAAGCAGCTTTCGGGGGAGAGGTTTTGCAGTCTGTGGTGCACTCAGATTAGGGTCTGCATCTTTTTGTCCCTACTGTTATCATTCCGTGTCCTCTAGAGCTTGGGTATAAGTTTCCCAACAGTAAGGAATTATGTCGTGGACTCTCCTTATATTAAGAAGGAAAACATAAAATTATCTGGTAAGCACAATTTATTTCCTTCTATATAAGGAGAGTCTACAGAAAGTAAGGTGCCTGTCCTCAGTTCTGCTTCCCAAGTTGCCCTTTCTCTTAAGTCTGATGAGGAAGATACATCGGGACTTTCTAAGGGTGAAATCTCCGATTCGGACAGTATAATTCCTTCTTCTGAGACTGAAGTGGTATCCTTCAGATTTTAGCTTGAACACCTTTGTGTATTGTTAAAGGAGGTTTTAGCTACTTTAGATGACTCCGATACCCCTGTTGTCACTCCTAAGAAATCTAGTAAACTTAAGTTTCTTTGATGAACCTTCCACTTCGGAGGTTTTTCCTGTTCCGGACTGTGCTAGGGAGATTATCTCACAGGAATGGGAGAAACCAGGGGTGTGGTTTTTTTTTTTTTTTTTTTTTTTTGTCCCCCCCCCCCCCCCCCCGTCTCCCATTTTTAAGAAAATGCTTCCGGTCGAGGACTCCATTAAAGACTCATGGTATACTGTACCCAAAGTTGAAGGGGCCATTTCCACTCTGGCTAAGAGAATAACTATTCCTATTGAGGATAGCTGCTCTTTTAAGGATCCGATGGACTGGAAGCTAGAGGCTTATTTGAAAAAGATTTATGTTCATCAAGGTCTCCAATGGCAGCCTTGTCTGATTCTCTTCAAGTAGAGACTTGGATGAAATTCAAGATAGGATTAAAGCTCTTAAGATGGGCAATTCCTTTATTGCAGATTCCATTTTACAGGTTGTTAGACTAGGAGCTAAAACTTCTAGCTTCGTTCTAAATACAGGAAGATTCCACAGCTGAATTAATTACTTGAGGGAATATAGAACCTGGCCACCAGGAGGAGGCAAAGACACCACAGCCAAAAGCTTAAATACTTCCCCCACTTCCCTCATCCCCCAGTCATTCTTTGCCTTTGTCACAGGAGGTTGGCAGAGAAGTGTCAGAAGATACGGAGTAGTTCCTTATGGAGGGTAGTACTCTTCGAGATGAGACTGGAGTTTTAAGTAGTCTTGTCAGTCTCTCAGTGAGAGCATTGATGAAAGTTAGTCTGGAGATACAGGTAGAGTCTTTCTGCGAAACCATCCAGACTCATTAACAGCTACTTAAAGGACCAGTCAATAGTTCTAAAATGCAAAATGTAAATATCGGTACCAATGCATCAGTATAGAGAAATGAAATGCACCTGCATCATAAAATTTGTATTAGTAAATGTAAAATTTTTAGAAAATCTACTTTTTTCTAACGCCATGTTCAATTACGGCACCGCATCTCTACCTCCCCTGTCCTCAGGAGGATGTACATGTGAGTGATGGATAGGTTCTACCTCCCAATCAGAGCAGTGCTAATTACAATATTTGGTATCCATGTGCGCGTACAAGTCACCGCTCCTCACACACTCATATCAACCCCCTGCACAAGATTGCAGCATAAAAAGGGATCATCAGCGGAATTTGCACGACAGGCGCAGTTAATTCTACCTAAATCAAGCCGTGCCCGGTTCTTTTATGTTCACTCACGCTCGTTCCCGGGTTGACGTTTGCGTCGATGGTGACCTCATTGGGGATTTAGCGCATGCGTATATTGTGAAACTTACATATACATATATGCTAAATTGATTAGTTACAGGAACCCACGTGATCCTGGAGGACAAGGAAATCGGCGCAAACTTCAATATTTTTTTTCAAATATTATGCCTCAATTCTTCAATTGGTTAGTATCAAAATGAATAATTTCTATTAATATTTATCTTTCTGACATTAGCCAGGAGTGTTGACTGGTCCTTTAAGCAATCGGCGTTAACAAGTTTTGCTGCTTGCTTTCTTCACTCAAGTCCGTGTCTGAAGCGCTGCTACAATCTGTCAAACTTGATGGACCGTGTTGCTGTTCCACGGCATAGATTCTGGTAAGATCATTTCATTTTTTTACACACATGTTAATGATAGAAGACAGGCTCTCAGTGGGACTCCTTTTATCTTTCTGGAATTGAGGGTTAATATCTCCTGAGGGGGATTATTCAACAGTGGGGTCTAGTTAATGTTTGTGATTTTGACTGCATATGTTTAGGAGACATTTTGGGCTCATAGGTTGATAGAAAACATACAGGTTTAGAGCTGCGCACTTTTATTAATCTGACGCGCTTTTCCTTTGCAGGGGCGGTTCTGCATGAGGCACCATGTGACTGGGAGTAGTCACGTCTTGGTATCAATTTCTGATTCCTTACCGAGTGGCTGCAGAGAAGAGTTACTTTCTCTACCTGTTTGGGTCATAGGAGGTGGCGAGTGCCCCAGCCAATTGGGGGTTTAAGGTGCCAGTTGTTTTTTTGGATAAAAATGTTATTTTGAATTATGGAGGAATCTGATATTATAGAGGATTCCTCTGATACAGATTTTGATACCTGTGTATGTTTTAAGGAGGACTGGGTAGACCAGCCCGCTCAATTATGTTCCGTATGCCGCAATAGTGGTCTCTTCAAATAATGTTGAAATGTTAGAGACCACTGAGCCGTCTACCTCTGAGGATTCCTCGTACCGTGAGGTGCGTTCCCTAGAATCTTCTGCACATGCAGTTCCCCTAAGTACCATTACTACTCTGTCTGAGAGAGACTTTTTTTCCACCTGTTACTGCGCATTTTCACATGGCCATTTCTATGGCTTTAGCGAGTTTGCCCCTTCCCGCTATGTGCAAGCGAAGGGTTAATTTGTGCTCTCCTATACATGGGCCATCGTGTAAAAGGACGATTGTGCCAGATCAGTCATCTGGGGGATGCGGTTCCCTCTGAGGCTTCAGAGATAGAACCTCCGTGGTTGGAGTCTCCTTTTTTGACTCCTCCAACTGAAGAGGATTTGGCATTTTAGATGGAGTGGCACGCCTATGTTTACTTCTGAGAGAGGTTTTTGCGATGTTAGAGGTTCCCAGTCATGATCCGTCAGGTGGATCTCAGTCCTCTAATTCAGATAAAAATCTTGATTAGACGAGTGGAGAGGGTTGGATGCTCTTTATGTATATAGTTATAGAATCCCAGTCCTGAGCTCTATGGGGGGTTGTGTTGTATTACTGGCAGGACCTGTTTTGTTTAGTTTGCACACCCCTTTTTTCTTGACGTCGCTTTTGTACGTTTAACTTTTTTATTTCTAATCAGTTAAGAATAGTTTTTTTGTTTTTAGAGCTCGGGGTTCTTGTGGAAACTCTTGTTTTTAAAAAGGTTTCGTCACTGTGTTGTCTTGGTTTTATCTACTGTGATGGTTGGAGTCTTTTGATAGAAGCCTCTAGATCTCTGTTTGGGGTGGGGATCCCTCAATTATCTAGAGATAAGAATTGAGCCTCGGAGCTTATTTTCCTTATTTTGTTCTCCGTTTTCCTAGCACTGCTGGAACTTAAGAGTTTGCCTTTTTTTAATTTATTTTTTTATGACGGGACGTGTCGTACCCTTGATGATGGGCAGGACCTGTTTTGGGTAACAGTTAAGTTTGTTCTTCCCTTCTGCTATAGAGAAAAAGCGCTTTCTAGTTATTCTGGTCCAGGCAGAACAGGTCCATCTATACCGAAGGACAGGCAGGACCTGTCTTAGGTTCTTCTGGATGGGCATTGAAATGCAGGATCATATGGGTCTGGGGGTCCTAGAGGCCGGAGTTTAGTTTTTCATTCTGTCTTTCTGGACTAGGTGACTTTTGGAGTCTTGTCCCGGAACTCTTCGCAGTGTCAGTACACTGTTGGTGTCTGGTCCAATAAGGGGAGGGGTTTTCCATCCTTTTGGTCAGATGATTTAAGCAGAGCTTATTAGATTTTTTTTTTTTTTCATGGAAAATACACGCTCTCTCTACCTGCATTAGGAAGGATATTGTTTCTGTCTAGGGTAACCTGGTGGTTATCTAGGTCTATTTAAACTGGCTGTGGCTCAATATACAAGGGCCCCAGGTTCAAACCCCCGCACAGCCTTTTAAGCAGGATTGGTTCTTGGGGACCGTTCTTTTTCTGGAACCCGCTTGGATCCGAAGGTTTTGATCTGACTTGCCAGAGTTTGTTCGAATGTTTGTTCGAATGTGTTTCTGAGAAAGCAGATTGAGTTTCTCAGCTGAGGTTCACTGGACTAAGTGGCCTAGGGGAACTAATTCTTGGCCTAGCAAACAGTAGACTTGGAGTTTGAATCCTGCTGTGGCAGTTTTCTTCTGAGAAAGCCTTATCTTAACCTTCTTTTTGGCCATGTCGCTCTTTTTCGACGATGGCTCGATCCTTCGACACTTGCTTCATGCTTGCCCGCGAGTTCGTAATCACAGAGGCTTTCTTCCGGGCTGAATTACAAGGGGTCGCTTGGACCTAACCGAGAGATTTTTCTGAAGGGTTTTGGTCTTTTCCTTCTGCTCGTACCTGGTCCCTCGTCTCCCATTTTAGGCATGGAGGACTTCCTCTTTTCTTGTCGAGAGGCGCTAGCTTGTCCTGTGTCACTTCTGGAGCATTCTTCTTCATGGGTGAAGGACTTGTCTGTCTAGTTCTTGTTCGGAGGGGCAGCCTACAAAGATAACCTGCGGGTTAGCTTAGATGCCTGGCTAACAGAAGGGTGAAGATGGATACCAGCTGCGGTTCCTTTCTCTGGTATGTGTTTTTCGCAAGCAGTTTTTGCTCTGTATGTTTGTGTTCCAGTTCCAGAGGTTCATTGTTCTTTCAGGTGTTCATTTGGTTTTGCCAGGGCTTTGCCTGCGGCTGGACCGGCAAGTCAGTTACTTGCTCCTTTTGGGGTTGGATTTATCCTTCAGGAGTTACATCTGCTTTCCTTTGTACCTGTGCAGGAGGTGGTCTTTGAATTATTTTCAAGGACCTGTTTCATCTGTAGATTATTTCTAAGTGTCATAGTTTCCGTGTTGCACTTTGCAATACGTTCTTCCTTATTGTGGTCTATTTTCTAATAAGGCTATCAGAGTTTTTTCTCCCTATGATTGTTGTATTCTTTGCCCAATGAGGAAGAGGTTCTACCTTTTTTGGGGACTCGTACTTTGAGGTTTCTGTCAGACTTCATCAGTATAGACAGTTTTTTCCTTCGTTATTCAGATCCGGGGAGTGCAAGTTTTTGGAAGCCAATATCTTCCTCCTTGTGATGGAGGTGTTTTTTTCCCACTGGGTCTCAGACAGCGGGACACGAGCCTCCTCAGGTTTATGGCTGAGTTTGAGTACAGTGCATTTTTCTTTTACAAGATATAACAAGTCCACGGATTTCATCCTTATGGGATTGCTCCTCCTGGTCAGCAGGAGGAGGCAAAGAGCTCCACAGCAGAGCTGTATATATAGCTCCTCCCTTCCCTCCCACCCCAGTCATTCTCTTTGCCTGTGTTAGTGATAGGAAGAGGTAAAGTGAGGTGTTTAGATTCTTCAATCAAGAGTTTTTTTATTTTCAAACGGTACCGATGTGTGCTGTTTTTATTACAGAGCAGCTTCTGAATAGCCTTCTAGGCTATGGGAACTGGGGGATTTTTGTATCCACTGCGCCTCCCATATTTGTGCTGCATTATCTGTATATGGTCTTGTGAGATTGTAACCAAGACCCTGCTGTTTCACAGGGCCTCAGGAGGAAGATTGGACCTCTTGATACTGTGAAGTAATCATGCTGTACCTTCAGCATAGAGGTAAGTGCAGTTTTTATTTGGGGAACTTCAGACTCACTATACTGCACAGATATATATTGGGAAGGCTCCCTTTATACTTTCCCTCAGACATTAGGGCAATCCTGCATTGCCTAAGAGCACTGGGGTAGGTGTACATTGCAGGTCTCATGTTATATTGCCAGAGGACAGACCGGATCTGGCTTAGAGTCCGCGCTTTTTACAGACACTCTAGAACAGACATGGGGTCTAGAAGCACTGGGAGGTGTTTGCGTGCACATCGGGCTGGCTGACGCTGGGGATGTTTTTCACTAAGGAGCTACTACTACTTTGCAGCAAAAGTAAAACAGGCTATGCTTTTTTAATTTTTGTGAGGCTTGGGTTCTTGGTAACTAAGTGTGCTGCTTGTTTTTCACTAAGGCGCTGCTAGATCAAAATGTGTTTACGGTATTTTTAGTGTTTGATTACGTCCACGAAGGGCGGGGCTTACGCGCGCACTAACAGCGCAATTCTCATTCCGGTCACTGCATCACAGCGGTTCTAAGTGCGCTTGTGAGAATCAAGCGACTTAGGGCACAGTGTGGCGGTGTTTGTTTAGGTCAGGAGGCAGGTAGGAGTCGCAGCAGAGCTTCGGCAGGGTGACTGTTTGCAAAGATAAAGCCGTACTATACTGTTATAACCTTTTTACATAATCGACTCTCTGCCTTAGTATATTATATTTATTCCGGTTGGCAAATAAAGATACAAGTCAATAAATCGCTTATAAGCTTCTGAGCGATTTCTTAAAGATACAGTACAACTAAGAGATTTCTTAAAGATACAGTACAACTGATTTTTACTCGGATTTGACCAAGATTGCTTTTTGTTTAGGTTATCATGGATGACCTTGAACAAAATACATGTGCTATGTGTTTAGATGCCATTGTGGAACCCCCTGTTACACTATGACAGTTGTGTGGAGAGAGCCTTACACTGTAAAGAGAAAATATTTTTTAATAAAGATATGTCTCAAGAATATTCTCAAGCCAATGAGATTCAGGGTATACCGCAGTCTTCTCCCCAAGCGTCACAGCCTTTAACGCCCGATCAAGCGACACCATGTTCTTCAACGGCGTCTACTACTTTTACTTTGCAGGATATGGCTGCAGTTATGTCATCTACCCTCACAGAGGTTTTGTCTAAGTTGACAGTGTTGCAAGGCAAACGTAGCAGGGCAGAAATACAAAGGGCCCCTGCTACTTCTAATGCTTTGATGGCTATCTCTGATGTACCCTCCCAGACCTCTGAATTGGGGGGTAGGGAGAACTGTCTGACTCAGGTAGTGCATTGCCCCAGACAGATTCGGACGTCATGTCCTTTAAATTTAAGCTTGAACTTCGGGAGGTTTTAGTGACTCTGGACGACTGTGACTCTATTGTGATACCTCCAGAGAAATTGTGTAAGATGGACAGATATCTGGAAGTCCCTTATTCCGATACTTTTCCGGTTCCTAAGAGAATTTCGGAGATAGTTACTCGGGAATGGGAAAGACCGGGAATCCCGTTCTCCCCTTCCCCTATGTTCAAGAAAATGTACCCTATAGCTGACACCCTGCGGGATTCTTGGCAAACGGTCCCTAAGGTGGAGGGAGCTATATCTACCCTAGCTAAGCGTACGACTATCCCTATTGTGGACAGTTGGGCTTTCAAAGACCCTATGGATAAAAAATTGGAGGGTCTTCTAAAAAAGCTATTTGTTCATCAAGGGTTCCTCTTACAACCGACGGCCTGCATTGTACCAGTCACAACTGCCGCTGCCTTTTGGTTTGATGCCTTGGAAGAATCTCTGAAGACTGAGACTTCTTTGGAGGAAATAATGGATAGGATTAAGGCCCTAAAGTTGGCTAATTCCTTTGTTACAGACGCCGCCTTTCAGATCGCCAAGTTGGCGGCTAAGAATGCAGGTTTTGCCATTCTAGCGCGCAGAGCCTTATGGTTAAAATCTTGGTCCGCGGATGTGTCCTCTAAATCAAAACTTTTGACTATTCCTTTCAAGGGAAAGACTCTTCGGGCCTGACTTGAAAGAGATCACTTCTGACATTACGGGAGGTAAGGGCCATCTCCTACCTCAGGATAAAACATCTAAGCAGAGGGGCAGACAGTCATTTTTGTTCCTTTCGAAATTTGAAGTGAGTCCCCTCTTCCTCTTCCGCTAAACAGGAAGGGAACTTTGCACAAGCCAAGACCGTCTGGAGACCCAACCAGGCTTGGAACAAGGGTAAACAAGAAGCCCGCTGCTGCTCCCAAGAAAACATGAAGGGGCGGCCCCCGATCCGGGACCGGATCTTGTAGGGGGCAGACTTTCTTTGTCCAGACTTGGATAAGAGACGTTCAGGATCCCTGGACACTAGAAATCGTGTCCCGGGGTATCAACTGGAGTTCAAAAATTCCCTCCCAAGGGGAAGGTTTCTTCTTTCTCCAACATAGGTGTGTCCGGTCCACGGCGTCATCCTTACTTGTGGGATATTCTCTTCCCCAACAGGAAATGGCAAAGAGCCCAGCAAAGCTGGTCACATGATCCCTCCTAGGCTCCGCCTACCCCAGTCATTCTCTTTGCCGTTGTACAGGCAACATCTCCACGGAGATGGCTTAGAGTTTTTTAGTGTTTAACTGTAGTTTTTATTATTCAATCAAGAGTTTGTTATTTTGAAATAGTGCTGGTATGTACTATTTACTCAGAAACAGAAAAGAGATGAAGATTTCTGTTTGTATGAGGAAAATGATTTTAGCAACCGTAACTAAAATCCATGGCTGTTCCACACAGGACTGTTGAGAGCAATTAACTTCAGTTGGGGGAACAGTGTGCAGTCTCTTGCTGCTTGAGGTATGACACATTCTAACAAGACGATGTAATGCTGGAAGCTGTCATTTTCCCTATGGGATCCGGTAAGCCATGTTTATTACGATCATAAATAAGGGCTTCACAAGGGCTTATTAAGACTGTAGACTGTTTCTGGGCTAAATCGATTCATTATTAACACATATTTAGCCTTGAGGAATCATTTTATCTGGGTATTTTGATATAATAATATCGGCAGGCACTGTATTAGACACCTTATTCCTTAGGGGCTTTCCCAAAGCTTAAGCAGAGCCTCATTTTCGCGCCGGTGTGGCGCACTTGTTTTTGAGAGGCATGGCATGCAGTCGCATGTGAGAGGAGCTCTGATACTTAGAAAAGACTTTCTGAAGGCGTCATTTGGTATCGTATTCCCCTTTGGGCTTGGTTGGGTCTCAGCAAAGCAGATACCAGGGACTGTAAAGGGGTTAAAGTTTAAAACGGCTCCGGTTCCGTTATTTTAAGGGTTAAAGCTTCCAAATTTGGTGTGCAATACTTTTAAGGCTTTAAGACACTGTGGTGAAAATTTGGTGAATTTTGAACAATTCCTTCATGTTTTTTCGCAATTGCAGTAATAAAGTGTGTTCAGTTTAAAATTTAAAGTGACAGTAACGGTTTTATTTTAAAACGTTTTTGTACTTTGTTATCAAGTTTATGCCTGTTTAACATGTCTGAACTACCAGATAGACTGTGTTCTGAATGTGGGGAAGCCAGAATTCCTATTCATTTAAATAAATGTGATTTATGTGATAATGACAATGATGCCCAAGATGATTCCTCAAGTGAGGGGAGTAAGCATGGTACTGCATCATTCCCTCCTTCGTCTACACGAGTCTTGCCCACTCAGGAGGCCCCTAGTACATCTAGCGCGCCAATACTCCTTACTATGCAACAATTAACGGCTGTAATGGATAATTCTGTCAAAAACATTTTAGCCAAAATGAACCCTTGTCAGCGTAAGCGTGGCTGCTCTGTTTTAGATACTGAAGAGCATGACGACGCTGATATTAATATCTCTGAAGGGCCCCTAACCCAGTCTGATGGGGCCAGGGAGGTTTTGTCTGAGGGAGAAATTACTGATTCAGGGAACATTTCTCAACAGGCTGAACCTGATGTGATTGCATTTAAATTTAAGTTGGAACATCTCCGCATTCTGCTTAAGGAGGTATTATCCACTCTGGATGATTGTGAAAAGTTGGTCATCCCAGAGAAACTATGTAAAATGGACAAGTTCCTAGAGGTGCCGGGGCTCCCAGAAGCTTTTCCTATACCCAAGCGGGTGGCGGACATTGTTAATAAAGAATGGGAAAGGCCCGGTATTCCTTTCGTCCCTCCCCCCATATTTAAAAAATTGTTTCCTATGGTCGACCCCAGAAAGGACTTATGGCAGACAGTCCCCAAGGTCGAGGGAGCGGTTTCCACTTTAAACAAACGCACCACTATACCCATAGAGGATAGTTGTGCTTTCAAAGATCCTATGGATACAAAATTAGAAGGTTTGCTTAAAAAGATGTTTGTTCAGCAGGGTTACCTTCTACAACCAATTTCATGCATTGTCCCTGTCGCTACAGCCGCATGTTTCTGGTTCGATGAGCTGATAAAGACGCTCGATAGTGATTCTCCTCCTTATGAGGAGATTATGGACAGAATCAATGCTCTCAAATTGGCTAATTCTTTCACCCTAGACGCCACTTTGCAATTGGCTAGGTTAGCGGCTAAGAATTCTGGGTTTGCTATTGTGGCGCGCAGAGCGCTTTGGTTGAAATCTTGGTCGGCTGATGCGTCTTCCAAGAACAAGCTACTAAACATTCCTTTCAAGGGGAAAACGCTGTTTGGCCCTGACTTGAAAGAGATTATCTCTGATATCACTGGGGGTAAGGGCCACGCCCTTCCTCAGGATCGGCCTTTCAAGGCTAAAAATAGACCTAATTTTCGTCCCTTTCGTAAAAACGGACCAGCCCAAAGTGCTACGTCCTCTAAGCAAGAGGGTAATACTTCTCAAGCCAAGCCAGCTTGGAGACCAATGCAAGGCTGGAACAAGGGAAAGCAGGCCAAGAAACCTGCCACTGCTACCAAGACAGCATGAAATGTTGGCCCCCGATCCGGGACCGGATCTGGTGGGGGGCAGACTCTCTCTCTTCGCTCAGGCTTGGGCAAGAGATGTTCTGGATCCTTGGGCGCTAGAAATAGTCTCCCAAGGTTATCTTCTGGAATTCAAGGGACTTCCCCCAAGGGGGAGGTTCCACAGGTCTCAGTTGTCTTCAGACCACATAAAAAGACAGGCGTTCTTACATTGTGTAGAAGACCTGTTAAAAATGGGAGTGATTCATCCAGTTCCATTAAGAGAACAAGGGATGGGGTTCTACTCCAATCTGTTCATAGTTCCCAAAAAAGAGGGAACGTTCAGACCAATCTTAGATCTCAAGATCTTAAACAAGTTTCTCAAGGTTCCATCGTTCAAGATGGAAACCATTCGAACTATTCTTCCTTCCATCCAGGAAGGTCAATTCATGACCACGGTGGATTTAAAGGATGCGTATCTACATATTCCTATCCACAAGGAACATCATCGGTTCCTAAGGTTCGCATTCCTGGACAAACATTACCAGTTCGTGGCGCTTCCTTTCGGATTAGCCACTGCTCCAAGGATTTTCATAAAGGTACTAGGGTCCCTTCTAGCTGTGCTACGACCAAGGGGCGTTGCGGTAGTACCTTACTTGGACGACATTCTGATTCAAGCGTCGTCCCTTCCTCAAGCAAAGGCTCACACGGACATCGTCCTGGCCTTTCTCAGATCTCACGGATGGAAAGTGAACGTGGAAAAGAGTTCTCTATCCCCGTCAACAAGGGTTCCCTTCTTGGGAACAATTATAGACTCCTTAGAAATGAGGATTTTTCTGACAGAGGTCAGAAAAACAAAACTTCTAGACTCTTGTCGGATACTTCATTCCGTTCCTCTTCCTTCCATAGCTCAGTGCATGGAAGTGATCGGGTTGATGGTAGCGGCAATGGACATAGTTCCCTTTGCGCGCATTCATCTAAGACCATTACAACTGTGCATGCTCAGTCAGTGGAATGGGGACTATACAGACTTGTCTCCGAAGATACAAGTAAATCAGAGGACCAGAGACTCACTCCGTTGGTGGCTGTCCCTGGACAACCTGTCACAAGGGATGACATTCCGCAGACCAGAGTGGGTCATTGTCACGACCGACGCCAGTCTGATGGGCTGGGGCGCGGTCTGGGGATCCCTGAAAGCTCAGGGTCTTTGGTCTCGGGAAGAATCTCTTCTACCGATAAATATTCTGGAACTGAGAGCGATATTCAATGCTCTCAAGGCTTGGCCTCAGCTAGCGAGGACCAAGTTCATACGGTTTCAATCAGACAACATGACAACTGTTGCGTACATCAACCATCAGGGGGGAACAAGGAGTTCCCTAGCGATGGAAGAAGTGACCAAAATCATTCTATGGGCGGAGTCTCACTCCTGCCACCTGTCTGCTATCCACATCCCAGGAGTGGAAAATTGGGAAGCGGATTTTCTGAGTCGTCAGACATTGCATCCGGGGGAGTGGGAACTCCATCCGGAAATCTTTGCCCAAGTCACTCACCTGTGGGGCATTCCAGACATGGATCTGATGGCCTCTCGTCAGAACTTCAAAGTTCCTTGCTACGGGGCCAGATCCAGGGATCCCAAGGCGGCTCTAGTGGATGCACTAGTAGCACCTTGGACCTTCAAACTAGCTTATGTGTTCCCGCCATTTCCTCTCATCCCCAGGCTGGTAGCCAGGATCAATCAGGAGAGGGCGTCGGTGATCTTGATAGCTCCTGCGTGGCCACGCAGGACTTGGTATGCAGATCTGGTGAATATGTCATCGGCTCCACCTTGGAAGCTACCTTTGAGACGAGACCTTCTTGTTCAGGGTCCGTTCGAACATCCGAATCTGGTTTCACTCCAGCTGACTGCTTGGAGATTGAACGCTTGATTTTATCGAAGCGAGGATTCTCAGATTCTGTTATCGATACTCTTGTTCAGGCCAGAAAGCCTGTAACTAGAAAGATTTACCACAAAATTTGGAAAAAATATATCTGTTGGTGTGAATCTAAAGGATTCCCTTGGGACAAGGTGAAGATTCCTAGGATTCTATCCTTCAAGAAGGATTGGAAAAAGGATTATCTGCAAGTTCCCTGAAGGGACAGATTTCTGCCTTGTCGGTGTTACTTCACAAAAAGCTGGCAGCTGTGCCAGATGTTCAAGCCTTTGTTCAGGCTCTGGTTAGAATCAAGCCTGTTTACAAACCTTTGACTCCTCCTTGGAGTCTCAATTTAGTTCTTTCAGTTCTTCAGGGGGTTCCGTTTGAACCCTTACATTCCGTTGATATTAAGTTATTATCTTGGAAAGTTTTGTTTTTAGTTGCAATTTCTTCTGCTAGAAGAGTTTCAGAATTATCTGCTCTGCAGTGTTCTCCTCCTTATCTGGTGTTCCATGCAGATAAGGTGGTTTTACGTACTAAACCTGGTTTTCTTCTAAAAGTTGTTTCTAACAAAAACATTAACCAGGAGATTATCGTACCTTCTCTGTGTCCGAAACCAGTTTCAAAGAAGGAACGTTTGTTGCACAATTTGGATGTTGTTCGCGCTCTAAAATTCTATTTAGATGCTACAAAGGATTTTAGACAAACATCTTCCTTGTTTGTTGTTTATTCAGGTAAAAGGAGAGGTCAAAAAGCAACTTCTACCTCTCTCTCTTTTTGGATTAAAAGCATCATCAGATTGGCTTACGAGACTGCCGGACGGCAGCCTCCCGAAAGAATCACAGCTCATTCCACTAGGGCTGTGGCTTCCACATGGGCCTTCAAGAACGAGGCTTCTGTTGATCAGATATGTAGGGCAGCGACTTGGTCTTCACTGCACACTTTTACCAAATTTTACAAGTTTGATACTTTTGCTTCTTCTGAGGCTATTTTTGGGAGAAAGGTTTTGCAAGCCGTGGTGCCTTCCATTTAGGTGACCTGATTTGCTCCCTCCCTTCATCCGTGTCCTAAAGCTTTGGTATTGGTTCCCACAAGTAAGGATGACGCCGTGGACCGGACACACCTATGTTGGAGAAAACAGAATTTATGTTTACCTGATAAATTTCTTTCTCCAACGGTGTGTCCGGTCCACGGCCCGCCCTGGTTTTTTAATCAGGTCTGATAATTTATTTTCTTTAACTACAGTCACCACGGTACCATATGGTTTCTCCTATGCAAATATTCCTCCTTAACGTCGGTCGAATGACTGGGGTAGGCGGAGCCTAGGAGGGATCATGTGACCAGCTTTGCTGGGCTCTTTGCCATTTCCTGTTGGGGAAGAGAATATCCCACAAGTAAGGATGACGCCGTGGACCGGACACACCGTTGGAGAAAGAAATTTATCAGGTAAACATAAATTCTGTTTTCACGATTGTCTGTAGACCAGATAAAGAGAGGCGTTCTTACGTTGTGTAAAAGACCTCTCCACTATGGGGGTAATTTGTCCCGTTCCAATACAGGGGCAGGGGTTTTACTCAAACCTTTTCGTGGTTCCCAAAAAAGAGGGAACGTTCAGACCCATTTTAGATCTCAAGAGTCTAAACAAGTTTCTCAGAGTACCATCCTTCAAGATGGAGACGATTCGTACAATTCTTCCATTGATCCAGGAGGGTCAATATATGACTACCGTGGACTTAAAGGATGCATATCTTAATATTCCTATCCACAAGATCATCACCAGTTTCTAAGGTTTGCCTTCCTGGACAAACATTTTCAGTTTGTGGCTCTACCTTTCTGGCTGGCTACGGCACCCAGAATATTCACGAAGGTTCTAGGGTCTCTGTTGGCGGTTCTCAGACCGCAGGGCATTGCAGTGGCGCCTTATATAGACGATATTCTGTTCCAGGCGTCATCTTATCAACTGACAAAGTCTCACACAGACATGGTTCTGTCCTTTCTAAGGACTCACGGGTCGAAGGTGAATATAGAAAAAAGTTCACTAATTCCTCAGTCAAGGTTTCCTTTCCTGGGAACTCTAATAGACTCGGGAACCATGAAAATCTTCTTGACGGAGGTCAGAAAGTTAAAGATTCTGAATACATGCCGAGCCCTTCAGTCCAATCCTCGACCATCAGTGGCTCAGTGCATGGAGGTAATTGGATTGATGGTGGCGGCGATGGACATCATTCAGTTTGCTCCTTTTCATCTCAGACCTCTACAACTGAGCATGCTCAGACAGTGGAATGGAGATTATGCAAATTTGTCTCCTCAGATAGATCTGGATCAGGAGACGAGAGACTCTCTTCTTTGGTGGTTGTCACAGGATCATCTGTCTCAGGGGACGTGCTTCCGCAGACCCTCATGGGTGATAGTGACAACGGACGCCAGTCTACTAGGATGGGGTGCAGTCTGGAATTCCCTGAAGGCTCAGGGTGTGTGGACTCGGTCGGAGTCTCTTCTTCCAATCAATATTCTGGAATTGAGAGCAATATTCAATGCACTTCAGGCTTCGGCCAAATTCATCCGATTTCACTCGGACAACATCATGACTGTTGCTTACATCAATCATCAGGGAGGTACAAGGAGTTCCTTGGCGATGACAGAAGTATCCAAGATAATTCGGTGGGCGGAAGCTCACTCTTGTTATCTGTCAGCAATCTACATCCCAGGAGTGGACAACTGGGAGGCAGATTTTTTGAGCAGAAAGACTTTTCATCGGTGGAGCAGACCGGAATTGGATCTGATGGCGTCTCGTCAGAATACCAAGCTCCCAAGATACGGATCCAGGTCTAGGGATCCTCAGGCCGAACTGATAGATGCCTTGGCAGTGCCTTGGTCGTTCAACCAAGCTTATATTTCCTCCATTTGCTCTTCTTCCCCGGGTAATTGCTCGGATCAAACAGGAGAGGGCTTCAGTGATTCTCATCGCTCCTGCGCGGCCTTGCAGGACTTGGTATGCCGATCTGGTGAACATGTCCTCTCTGCCGCCGTGGAAGCTTCCATTGAGGCAGGACCTTCTCATTCAGGGACCCTTCCATCATCCGAATCTAGTTTCTCTGCAGCTGACTGCTTGGAGATTGAACGCTTGATTTTATCTAAGAGAGGGTTCTCTGATTCGGTTATTGATACCTTGATTCAGGCACGTAAGCCTGTTACTAGAAAGATTTACCATATGATATGGCGTAAATATCTTTATTGGTGCGAATCTAAGGGCTACTCATGGAGTAGGGTTAGGATTCCCAGGATTTTATCTTTTCTCCAAGAAGGATTGGAGACAGGGTTGTCAGCATAAAGGGACAGATTTCTGCTTTGTCTATTTTGCTTCACAAACGTCTGGCAGATGTTCCAGATGTTCAATCTTTTTGTCAGGCCTTGACTAGAATCAGTCCTGTGTTTAGACCAATTGCTCCTCCTTGGAGCTTGAATTTCGTTCTTAATGTTCTTCAAGGGGTTCCGTTTGAACCTATGCATTCCATAGATATTAAGTTGTTATCTTGGAAAGTTTTTTTATTTTTGGTGGCTATTTTGTCTGCTCGAAGAGTTTCTGAGCTTTCAGCTTTACAATGTGATTCTCCTTATCTCATTTTCCATTCTGATAAGGTGGTGTTACATACCAAACCTGGTTTCCTTCTTAAGGTTGTTTCTAATAAGAATATTAATCAGGAAATTGTTCCTTCCTTGTGTCCTAAACCTTCTAAGAAGGAGCGTCTATTACATAACTTGGACGTAGTCCGTGCCCTGAACTTTTACTTGCAGACGACTAAGGATTTTCGTCAATCATCTTCATTATTTGTTGTTTTTTCTGGAAAACATAGGGGCCAGAAAGCTACGGCTACCTCTTTCTTTTTGGCTGAAGAGTATAATTCGTTTTGCATATGAGACTGCTGGACAGCAGCCTCCTGAAAGAATTACGGCTCATTCTACTAGGGCTGTGGCTTCCTCATGGGCATTTAAAAATTATGCTTCTGTTGAACAGATTTGCAAGGCTGCAACTTGATAGTCTCTTCACACTTTTTCCAAATTTTCCAAATTTTATACTTTTGCTTCGTCCGAGGCTGTTTTTGGGAGAAAGGTTCTTCAAGCAGTGGTGCCTTCCGTTTAGGTTCCTGTCTTGTCCCTCCCTTTCATCCGTGTCTTGTAGCTTTGGTATTGTATCCCATAAGTAAGGATGAAATCCGTGGACTCGTCATATCTCTTGTAAAAGAAAAGGAAATTTATGCTTACCTGATAAATTTCTTTCTTTTACGATATGAGTCCACCGCCCACCCTGTAATTTTCTAAGACAGCTCTTTATTTTTGTTAAACTTCAGTCACCTCTGCTCCTTGGATTTTCCTTTCTCTTCCTAACTTCGGTCGAATGACTGGAGTGGGAGGGAATGGAGGAGCTATATATACAGCTCTGCTGTGGAGCTCTTTGCCTCCTCCTGCTGACCAGTAAGGATGAAATCCGTGGACTCGTCATATATCGTAAAAGAAATAAATTTATAAGGTAAGCATAAATTTCCTTTGTTTTTTTTTTTCTGTCAAGGAAGCCTTTGGGGTTGTTTTTTTTTTGTTTGTTTTTTGTACAGGCTGTGGTGCCCTCAGGTTGGGCTGCCTTTTATTTGTACTCTCCCTTTAGCATTCAGTGTCCTCTAGTTTGGGTATAATTTCCCACAAATATTGAATGCAGCTGTCGACTCTCCCTGTATTTAGAAGGAAAACATAAATTATGACTTTGCCTGTATCGAAGAAAAGGAAATTATCTGGTAAGTCATAATTTATGTTTTCCTTCTAAATACAGGGAGAGTCCACAGCTCCCTCCTGTGCTCTCCGGTGTGCGGCCCTAAATTTAAGTTTTTCTTCTGGCACCTTTTTCACCCTGATATTTCTCCTATTGCTCCTTATTTCCTCGGCAGAATGACTGGGGGATGAGGGAAGCGGGGGTGGTATTTAAGCTTTTGGCTGGGGTGTCTTTGCCTCCTCCTGGTGACCAGGTTCTATATTCCCACAAGTAATTAATGCAGCTGTGGACTCTCCCTGTATCGAAGGAAAGGAAATTATCTGGTAAGACATAATTTGTTTTCGCTGTCCTAGCCAGCAGGGCGTTATGGTTGAAATCCTGGTCTGCGGACGTTTCCTCTAAAGTCAAGCTTCTGGCAATTCCTTACAAGGGCAAAACCTTGTTTGGACCCGGTTTGGCAGAAATGATCTCTATTACAGGTGGAAAAGGGGCTTTTCTACCTCAATAAGAATAGGCCTAAAGGACGTCAGAGTAATTTCTGTTCCTTTCGTAACTTCAGAGGAAAGCATTCCTCTTCTTCCAAGCAGGAACAATTCAAGTCTTCTTGGAAACCCAATCAGCCTTGGAATACGGGGAAACAATCAAAGAAACCCGCAGCTGATTCCAAATCGGCATGTAGGGTTTGCCACCGATACGGGATCGGATTAGGTGGGGGGCAGACTTTCTCAGTTCACTCAAGCCTGGATATAAGATTTCCTAGATCCCTGGACTGTGGACATAGTATCCCAGGGCTACAAATTGGATATTCAAGATTTTTCCTCCAAGAGGCAGATACCATCTCTCAAGATAATCTTTTGACCAGATAAAGAGAGGCGTACTTGAAATGTATAAAACATCTTTCCTCCCTGGGAGTGATAGTTCCAGTGCTGGAACAGGGTTTCGAGTTCTACTCCAACATATTTGTGGTTCCCAAAAAAGAGGGAACTTACCGTTCCATTCTAGACTTGAAGTGTCTAAACAAGTTTCTCAAAGTTCCATTCTTCACGATGAAAACTATAGGCTCCATTCTTCCTTTAGTACAAGAGGGGTCAGTTCATGACAACCATAGACCTAAAGGATGCGTATCTTCATGTTCCTATTCACAGGGAACATCAGATTCCTGAGATTTGCCTTTCTGGACAAACCTTTCCAGTTTGTGGCCCTTCCATTTGGTCTAGCAATGGCTCCCAGAATTTTTTCAAAGGTTCTGGGGGCTCTTTTGGAAGTGGCACCCTACTTGGATGACATATTGGTTCAGGCTCCATCTTTTCATCAAGCAAAATCTGGGAAAAAAGCTCCCTTTTCCCTGCTACAAGAGTAGTGTTCTTCAGTGGGTAGAGACCCACAATTGCTGTCTGCCATCCACATTCTAGGAGTAGACAACTGGGAAGTGGATTTTCTGAGCAGACAGATTTTTCATCCTGGGGAGTGGGAACTCCATCCGGAGGCGTTTTCCATCTTAGTCCTCAAATGGGGGGTGCCGGAGTTGGATCTGATGGCGTCCTGTCAGAAGGCCAAGCTTCCAAGGTACGTTTTAAGGTCAAGAGATCCGCAGGCTGTTCTGATAGATGCTCTGGCGGTTCCTTGTGTTTTCAGGTTGGCATACCTGTTTGCTCTCCTTCCACGGGTCATTGCTTGTATCAAACAAGAGAGGGGGCGTCTGTGATTCTAATAGCCCCTGCGTGGCCTCACAGGATCTGGTTTGCAGACCTAGTGGAGATGTCATCTCTCCCACCTTGGAGACTACCTCTGAGGAAGGACCTCCTGATTCAGGGTCCCTTCCTTAATCCAAATCTTGTTTCTCTGAAGCTGACTGCTTGGAGATTGAATGCTTAATTCTGTCTAAGTGTGGTTTTTCTGAGTCTGTAATTGAGACCATGATTCAGGCTTGCAAGCCTGTTGCTAGAAAGATTTACCATAAAATATGGCGTAAATATCTTTATTGGTGTGAATCCAAGGGCTACTCTTCTAGTAGAATTAGAATTCCTAGAATTTTATCTTTTCAGGTAGGCCTGGAAAAGGGGTTGTCAGTCAGTACCCTTAAGGGTCAGATTTCTGCTTTATCAGTTTTACTACATAAACATTTGGCAGATGTGCAATCTTTTTGTCAGACCTTGGTCAAAATTAAGCCTGTCTTTAAAGGACACTAAACCCAATTTTTTTTCTTTTGGGATTCAGATAGAGCATGCAATTTTAAGCAACTTTCTAATTTACTCCTATTATCAAATTTTCTTCATTCTCTTGGTATGTTTATTTGAATTGCAAGAATGTAAGTTTAGATGCCGGCCCATTTTTGGTGAACAACTTGGGTTGTCCTTGCTGATAGGACAGCACCAATAAACAAGTGCTGTCAATGGGCTTGAACCAAAAATTTGCTGGCTCCTTAGCTTAGATGCCTTTATCAAATAAAGATAGCAAGAGAATGAAGAAAAATTAATTGGAGTAAATTAGAAAGTTGCTTAAAATTGCATGCTCTGTCTGAATCACAAAAGAAAAAATTTGGGTTCAGTGTCCCTTTAAGACTGTTGTTCCTCCTTGGAGCCTTAACTTTGTTAGTTTTATAGCTGGATCCGTTTGAGCCGTTGCCTTACGTAGACATTAAGTTTATCTTGGAAGGTTCTGTTTCTTGTTGCTTTCTCTTCTGCTCGAAGAGTTTCAAACTCTCAGCTCTGCAATGTGATTCCCCTTATTTTTTCATGCCGACAAGGCGGTTCTTCGTACTAAGTTAGGTTTCCTTCGTTTTTTTACATTTCTTTATTTTTTTTTTCTTATGGTTCATAAAAATGAAAAACAGAACAAAAGGATAAAATAAAACAAAAAAAACAAAACAAAAAAATAACACACTATTAAACGCGCACATATACCTTGAGTCTTAACATTAACAGTATCACTAAACAACATAAATCATTTGCACTTAAATTATCGCCTCACTCTGGTCTACATCAGAGGGACAGGTTATTAAGGTTAGGGTTAATTCATCTTAACAAATCAAATAGATGCAACAATGTGAATTCAGCAAGTAGATAGTAACGAAAAGTACATGTACCTTGCACGAAATCATTCACAATATCTAACAGTCCTTTACACATTATCAGTTATATTCATCTATAAATCCATATTAATACAGGCAGCTAATCTTTGAGCTTATTTAAACTATCCGGATAGTCCGATAGCCTAATCTCTATAAAATAACTAATGACACGGGAACAATTACCTTGAATAATACCGTTAACGTGAAAAGGAAAAGCAACACGCATTATTTACACATTTAAGAGTTACATTCCTCTGATAACCAGTGTTAATACACTATAATACTCCTAGAACTTATTCTACCTCATCTCTCCCCCTGCTCACTAATCATAACGAGAACAGAAGGAGAAAAAAAAAAGGAAAGGGGCCACACTCACCTCTTCCCCCTCGCCCCCAAGCAGGCTTGAGGCCCCCCTCCCAAACCTACTCGACCTCCCTGAAATTAGATACCCAGAGCGGAGGAAACACACCATGTAAGACCAAATCCGCAAAACAATGCAAGCTTAAGAAAGGCGCTAAGATACTTCTTTGGATTGTTAATGAGTACGATTTGATAACTGGGAGCCATGTGTGGATAAATTCACAGATTTGTTTTTCAGAAGTATATTGTGTATAGAATGATTAAAAAATAATTTGTGCCTGAATCTCTTTAAGAAACATAGTAAGTGGCGGAGCCTTATGTGAACGCCAATTTTTAAAAATAAGAGATCTAGCTGTAAGAACAATAGTTATAAGCAAATTTAAAATACTGGCTTTAATCTGGGAATCCAGTTTAAAAAAAAATCCAAATCAGGCGAGAATTGAATATTTATGTCAAATAACTGGTTAACACAATATTGAATTTTTGCCAAAATTGCCTTATTTTGGGGCAGTGCCATAACATATGCAGCAAATTCGCATTATGATATGAGCATCTAGGGCACACAAATGCCTGTGAAGGATAACAATACGCCATCCTTGACGGAGGGAAGTAATAATTATTTAAAAGTTTGAAATGAGACTCCTTCCACCCTACCGCAATTATGCATTTATTCGCTAGAAGAAAACTCTAATCGTGTCCATGTCTACTGCGAAAAACGAGCCTTCCCACCTTTTAGTTATTTTTTCAAACGATAATATACCTTTTTTATCTAGCATCACCTCATATAACAGTGATATGGAAGTGTTCCCACTCTTAAAATTATCTATACATCTATTAATCTCAGTCCAATTTGTGACACAGTCCCTAACACTAGGACAACTTGTTACTAAATGGCGGATTTGAAAGTAGGCATACAGATTATTCCTTGATAGATTGAACTGATGAAAAAGCGACTCTGCTGACTGAATTTGCTGATTGTTACCCAATACCTGCGCTACAAATTCCAAGCCATTCTCCTCCCATTGTTTAAATACCTTATGCTGAATACCTGGGAGGAATTCTGGGTTAACTCGTATGGGTAAAAATTTAGAAAAATGCGGGTTCACTTCCAAAATCTTACAAAATTTCTGCCAGGCTATTATGGTTTTTAAAGGAACATAATTATGAGACTTTAAGAGGCAGGTCTTTAATTTCCCCATGTAGGATAGCCTTTAGTGAGTAAGGAACTATACATTGCTTTTCAAGTTCAATAGTTACAAAATTGTTGGAGTCAGTTATCCAATCAAGCGCAAACTTCACTAACGTGGCAATATTATATAATCTTATATTCGGAAGGGCTAATCCTGCAAGAGATTTTTTTTTTTGCATCAACCTGCTCAAAGATATACGAGGCTTCTTATTCCCCCACAGAAAATTAGTTTGATACTGCTCTAATCTCCTCAGGTCCTTAATCGAAAAGAACAAAGGTAAATTTTGAAATGGATACAAAATTTGCGGGAACACAATAGCTTTTGATTAAATTCACCCGAGCTGATAACGGAAAGGAAGCCCATAATTCAAGATTATTCTTAATTTTCTGTAATAGCGGACAGAAGTTCAAATTATACAATTTTTTGGGTTCCTGTGTAATATTATACCAAGATACTTAAAATGGTCTACCGTTTTAAAAGGGTGGGTTGAACAACTAACCCTCGATTTTACCATCCACATCACTTCACTTTTCCCAAAATTGATTTTATACCCAGAAAAGGATCCAAAGTCAGAAAAAATCTTAAAAATTAGGGGGATATGGTATGCTGTTTTATCTAAGCATAATAGATCATCTGCATATAACCGGATTTTCAATTTTTCTGATCCTATTGAAATTCCATTCAGAATATCTCTTAAGCATATAGCCAAGGGTTCTAACGCAATGTTGAAAAGCAGGGGAGACAATGGACATCCTTGCCTCGTGCCTCTTCCCATTGTAATTTTAGGAGAAAAACTACCATTAACCAGTAAATATGATACTGGATTCCTATCTATTTTATGCACCAAATGTACAAATTGCTCCTGGAACTCGAATTGCTCTAAGACTCGGAATAAATAATGCCATGTGATGGAATCGAAGGCTTTCTCAGCATCCACAGTGAGAAGCGCTAAATCTGAGTATATTCCTACTTTTTTTTTTATCCCTATTCCACATATAATCCAATAACATAACTGCCTTACGAATGTTTTTAGACAAATTCCTTCCTTGCATGAACCCAGTCTGATCCGGGTTAATGATTTCTTCTAATCCTTTTGCCAATCTTGTTGCAGCAATTGACGTCAAAATTTTATAATCTACGTTGAGGACTGAGATTGGTCTATACGATGCTGGGTTCTCTAAATTTTTATCTTTCTTTGGTATTAAAGTTATATTTGTGGCAGTGAAAAAATTAGACATAGTATTGTTTTGAGAAAAATATTCATTATAAAGTCTTACCAGGGTATAGTTAATTTCTTGAGATAATATTTTATAAAATTCCGCTGGTAAGAAATCAGGCCCTGCTGCTTTATTTAATTTTATTCTCTCAATCGCTTTATTGATTTCTTTTCCGGTGATAGGAGCATTTAACTCTAATGATGATTCTTTAGAGATCCGTGGGAGCGATATCTTAGAGAGGAAACTATCTAAGTTTGTACAATTCACATCAGTTTGATTATAGAGTTTTTGATAGAAGCTGTGAAATACCTTCCTGATATTTTCCGAATCGGTGAATCTATCCCCCCCTGCCTTAACTGCTGTAATATAATTTTTACTTTTTCTATTTTTTGTTAGATGGGCCAAGTGTTTAGCTGATATGCCATAAAATCCCTTAAACTTTAAATTCAATAAAAGGTCTTCCATGTAAGATTTCTTTTTAAGATATACATCGTGATTATTTCTGGCTTCACAATATTTTCCCCAATTAAACTCAGATTTTTGATTATAATATCTTTTAAAAGCGTTCTTGACATGATTTGCGAGCTGAATTTCAACCAACTTTTCTCATTCCACTCGTTCAAATATGATCTGATTTTCCCCTCTTAAGACTGCTTTTGAGGTTTCCCAAAATACTTCTATCTTATTAATATGCGAAATATTAACGGTAACAAAATCTCTCCACTTTTGTTTTAACCAGACATTAAATCTTGGGTTGTTTAACCAGAAGCGTGGGAAGACAAAATTTTGATTTCTATCTTTTGGACTAGCTAGAGAGGGGAAAGCTAAAGATATAATGGCATGATCTGAAATAATTATGTCTGCGATCTCTGGCTTAGCTTTTAAAATAGAGAGAGATTCTGAGATTAAAAACATGTCAATTCTTGAAAACGTGCATTGTACTTTTGACTCACATGAAAAAACTCTAGCATCTGGATTTTCCATATGCCAAATATCTATGAGCTTAAGTTTGACAGTTGTTTGCAACACTTTGCACGTTTATTATATTCCTAGTTCAGGTGTTATGGCAATATTAAAGTCCCCGCCTAGGATCAAATTTTGTGAGACAAATGGGAACAGTTTGACTTTAATATTCTGCCAAAACATTGGCATATGAAGATTTGGCCCATAAATATTGCATAACACAAAATTAACATTATTTCTCTTACTTGGTGTATCCAGTCCACGGATTCATGCTTACTTGTGGGATATTCTCAATCATTACAGGAAGTGGCAAAGCTGTCCATATAGCTCCCCTCAGGCTCCGCCCCCCCCCCAGTCATTCTCTTTGCCGCTCTAACAAGTAGCATCTCCACAGGAGGGTAAAGAGTTTGTGGTGTTAGATTTGTAGTTTTTATTTCTTCAATCAAGAGTTTATTTTAAAATAGTGCCGGTTTGTACTATTTACTCTGAGGCAGAAAGTGATGAAGATTTCTGCTGAGAGGAAAAAGATTTTAGCATGTTGTAACTAAAATCCATTGCTGTTCCCACGCAGGACTGTTGAGTACCGGAGAACTTCAGTTGGGGGGAACAGTTTGCAGGCTTAACTGCTTAAGGTATGCTCAGTCATTTTTTTCTAACAAGACCTGGTAATGCTAGAAGACTGACAGAAATCCCATGAGGGAAGGTAAGCCATTTTCTGAGACGCAGTATAGAAGGATGGCTTCAGTTAAGGGCTTAAATACTGGTAGACACTGTGATGGGCTAAATTGATTACTTTATTAGTGTAATTTTATATTTGTT
Organism: Bombina bombina; assembly: GCF_027579735.1. Lineage (NCBI taxonomy): Eukaryota > Metazoa > Chordata > Amphibia > Anura > Bombinatoridae > Bombina > Bombina bombina. The sequence goes on along the minus strand of NC_069499.1, from coordinate 1,282,501,071 downwards.
CAAGCGTTTTAGACGTTGGAAACACTTTTGGGGTTTTTATTACGCCTGGCATATTGTAAGACACCTAATCTGACTCAGGAAGGCCCCATAACTCTGGAATGAAGAGGGAGGGGGCCTCATTTTCGCGCCTCAGTTGCGCAGTTGATTTGCAAGACAGCTTCATGCAGCTTCACGTGTAGAGTCCTGAGAGTGCAGGAGGACTTCAGGGAGGCTTATTTTTCTTCTACAAATAACCCTAAAGGAAAAAGTTCTCTGTCCCCGCTCACAAGGGTTCCCTTCCTGGGAACACTAAAAGACTCGGTAGAAATGAAAATCTTTCTGACAGAGGTCAGGAAGTCAAAACTGTTGAATACTTGCCGAGTTCTTCATTACATTCCTCGGCCTTCTGTGGCTCAGTGCATGGAGGTAATTGGTTTAATGGTTGCGGCAATGGACGTAGTCCCTTTTGCCCGAATTCATCTCAGACCACTGCAACTGTGCATGCTCAAACAGTGGAATGGGGATTACGCAGATTTGTCTCCTCAAATACAAATGGACCAGAAAACCAGAGACTCTCTTCTCTGGTGGTTGTCTCAAGATCACCTGTCTCAGGGAATGAGTTTCCGCAGACCGGAGTGGATCATTGTCACGACCGATGCCAGTCTGTTAGGCTGGGGTGCGGTCTGGAACTCTCTGAAGGCTCAGGGTCTATGGTCTCGGGAAGAATCTCTTCTCCCGATAAACATTTTGGAGCTGAGAGCGATATTCAATACGCTCCAGGCGTGGCCTCAACTAGCGGAGGCCACATTCATCAGATTTCAGTCGGACAACATCACGACTGTAGCGTACATCAATCATCAGGGAAGAACAAAGAGTTCCCTAGCGATGAAGGAAGTATCTAAGATCATTAAATGGGCGGAGGATCACTCCTGCCATCTATCTGCAATTCACATCCCAGGGGTAGACAACTTGGAGGCGGATTTTCTGAGTCGTCAGACTTTTCATCCAGGGGAGTGGGAACTCCACCCGGAGGTTTTTGCTCAGCTGACCCAGCTATGGGGCATTCCAGAGTTGGATCTGATGGCGTCCCGTCAGAACACCAAACTTCCCCTTTTCGGATCCAGGTCCAGGGATCCCAAGGCGGCATTGATAGATGCTTTAGTAGCGCCTTGGTCATTCAGTCTAGCTTATGTCTTTCCACCGTTTCCTCTTCTCCCTCGGCTAGTAGCCAGAATCAAACAGAAGAAGGCTTCGGTAATTCTGATAGCGCCTGCGTGGCCACGCAGGACTTGGTATGCAGACCTAGTGGACATGTCATCGGTCCCACCATGGAAACTGCCATCGAGGCAGGATCTTCTAATTCAAGGTCCTTTCAAGCATCCAAATCTAGTTTCTCTGCAACTGACTGCTTGGAGATTGAACGCTTAATTCTAGCTAAGCGTGGTTTCTCTGAATCAGTTATAGACACTCTGATACAGGCCAGAAAGCCTGTCACCAGGAAAATTTACCATAAGATATGGCGGAAATATCTTTGTTGGTGTGAATCCAAGGGTTACTCGTGGAGTATGGTTAGGATTCCAAGGATATTGTCCTTTCTCCAAGAAGGATTGGAGAAAGGTCTGTCAGCTAGTTCCTTAAAGGGACAGATATCTGCTCTGTCCTGTTACATAAGCGTCTGGCAGCCGTACCAGACGTTCAGGTGTTTGCACAGGCCCTAGTTAGAATCAAGCCTGTTTACAAGCCTGTGGCTCCTCCATGGAGTCTAAATTTAGTTCTTTCAGTTCTTCAAGGGGTTCCGTTTGAACCTTTGCATTCCATAGATATTAAGTTATTATCATGGAAAGTTTTGTTTTTGGTAGCCATTTCTTCTGCTCGAAGAGTTTCTGAATTGTCTGCTTTGCAGTGTAATTCACCCTATCTGGTGTTCCATGCAGATAAGGTTGTTTTGCGTACCAAACCTGGTTTTCTTCCAAAAGTGGTTTCTAATAAGAATATTAACCAGGAAATCATTGTTCCTTCTCTGTGTCCTAATCCAGGTTCTAGGAAGGAACGACTTTTACACAATCTTGACGTTGTTCGTGCTTTAAAATTCTATTTAAAAGCAACTAAAGATTTCAGACAAACGTCATCCTTGTTTGTTGTCTATTCTGGTAAGAGGAGAGGTCAGAAAGCGACTGCTACCTCTTTCCTTCTGGCTGAAAAGCATCATCCGATTGGCTTATGAGACTGCTGGACAGCAGCCTCCTGAACGAATTACAGCTCATTCCACCAGAGCTGTGGCTTCCACATGGGCTTTCAAGAATGAGGCTTCTGTTGAACAGATTTGTAAGGCAGCGACTTGGTCTTCACTGCATACATTTGCCAAATTTTACAAATTCGATACTTTTGCTTCTTCGGAGGCTTTTTTTGGGAGAAACGTTTTGCAAGCAGTGATGCCTTCCGTTTAGGTGACCTGACTTGTTCCCTCCCTTCATCCGTGTCCTAAAGCTTTGGTATTGGTATCCCACAAGTAAGGATGAATCCGTGGACTGGATACACCAAGTAAGAGAAAACAGAATTTATGCTTACCTGATGAATTACTTTCTCTTACGGTGTATCCAGTCCACGGCCCGCCCTGACAATTAAGTCAGGTTCAAATTTAATTTTTAAAATAACTACAGTCACCACTGCACCCTATGGTTCTCCTTTTTCTCCTAACCGTCGGTCGAATGACTGGGGGGCGGAGCCTGAGGGGAGCTATATGGACAGCTTTGCTGTGTGCTCTCTTTGCCACTTTCTGTAGGGATTGAGAATATCCCACAAGTAAGGATGAATCCGTGGACTGGATACACCGTAAGAGAAAGTAATTTATCAGGTAAGCATAAATTCTGTTTTATCATTATTTGCAAAATAATAAATCTCGCCTCTGGGTCCAGTTCAACCTTCTTGATCTTATACGCCAAATTTTTATGTAATAAAATAGCAACTCCTGCTTTCCTATTAACTGGTGTAGCCAATACCTCTCCTACCCATTTAAGTTTCATGAGTTCTGCTTCCTTTAGATGTCTCCTGTAAAAAGACTACGTCTGGGTGGTGACTAGCTAAAGATTTTATAATTAGCTTACGTTTCATCGGCGAGGTGATACCACCTACGTTCCAGGAAAGGACCTTGAGATTTTTAAATAAGCCCATTATGTTTTAAGATTTAAAAATATTAGACATAATTTGCCTGGGGGAGAGGGCCCGAGGGAGGAAGAGCGGGAGGACGAGGAAAAAAAGAGAAGAAAAAAAAAAAGGCATGAAAAGAAAAAGGATTAAAAACACCTAACTGCGCAGGTGGTGCATAGTACCAACTACTATCTTTTTTTAAATGGAGGCGCCAGTTGACATTTAGTACGGCTTTTTTTTTTTTGAATACCTAAAGAATTCTACACAAGTATACATTCTCGTAACGTAACCAGATTGAGAGCCTTACACCTATCACTGCCTATGTATATCTTGTTTGCTAGATGCAAACTCCTGAGCTTCCTCAACATTATTAAGAGTAATTCTCTTGTCCTGCAGTTCTATTACAATCTTAGCTGGATAAATTAACCTTGCTCTGAAACCTTTCTTAATGAATTGTGTACAAAACGGGGCCATTAATTTCCTCTTGTTTGAGGTTTCAGTGGAAAAGTCCTGAAATAACAGCAATTTATTGTTGGCTATCATAAAGGACTCATTCTTTTTATATAGTCTTAAGACTTCTAACTTATCCTGAAATTTTAAATATTTTACTATGCAGGTTCTGTTCCTAATTGAGCCATTATTATTGGTTTTAGGGGGGCCTATCCTATGAGCTCTCTCCACTATTAATGGGAGTTGTGAAGGCTGGAATCCCAGGGCCTGGAGTAAAATTATAGACGTGAAATTTATTAGATCATTGTATTCCACCATTTCCGGTAGCCCTACAATTCTCAAATTATTTCGTCTGGAGCGATCCTCCATATCCTCCAGACAATTTTGTAATGTGTTAATTTGGGATTCTTGTGCATGTATTTGAATATCATGAGAATTAGTAAGATCTTCTACTTCTGATATTCTACTCAGCTTCTGACAGTCTATTTGCAAATTGCCTTACTTCAGATGAGAGGGCAATAATATTGGTAGCAATACCCGCTAGATCTTTTTTAATTTCCTTAAATTGGGGTGCAAATAATTCCGTTAATTGAGTCATAATTGGCTGATAATCTAATTGAGGGTTAACCATCTCTGTATTTATCTCAGCGCTAACATCCAATACTTATGTTTTCTGTTCTTTTATCCTGGGGGGCATTGTAGGTGAACTGTGTTTATCTTGTGTTATAAATCTTTCCATAAAAAAAACCTTTATGGGCAAGTGAGAAAAAATATGAGTGAGAAAAAAATAAGATGAATTAGTGTAACTAGTTATTAGAATTTACGTGACTAGTAAACAAACACCTAACCAACAGCCTACTGCTCCTGGTTTATTAACAACTCTGTGAAAGTGATGCTCCTTCCCCTCCCTCCCTCCCTCCCTTTTTTTTTTTTTTTTTTTTTTTTTTTTCCTTTTTCTTTTTCTCCAACATAGGTGTGTCCGGTCCACGGCGTCATCCTTACTTGTGGGATATTCTCTTCCCCAACAGGAAATGGCAAAGAGCCCAGCAAAGCTGGTCACATGATCCCTCCTAGGCTCCGCCTACCCCAGTCATTCTCTTTGCCGTTGTACAGGCAACATCTCCACGGAGATGGCTTAGAGTTTTTTAGTGTTTAACTGTAGTTTTTATTATTCAATCAAGAGTGTTATTTTAAAATAGTGCTGGTATGTACTATTTACTCAGAAACAGAAGAGATGAAGATTTCTGTTTGTATGAGGAAAATGATTTTAGCAACCGTTACTAAAATCCATGGCTGTTCCACACAGGACTGTTGAGAGGAATTAACTTCAGTTGGGGGAACAGTGAGCAGTCTCTTGCTGCTTGAGGCATGACACATTCTAACAAGACGATGTAATGCTGGAAGCTGTCATTTTCCCTATGGGATCCGGTAAGCCATGTTTATTAAGATAGTAAATAAGGGCTTCACAAGGGCTTATTAAGACTGTAGACTTTTTCTGGGCTAAATCGATTCATTATTAACACATATTTAGCCTTGAGGAATCATTTAATCTGGGTATTTTGATAAGATTATATCGGCAGGCACTTTTTTAGACACCTTATTCTTTAGGGGCTTTCCCAAATCATAGGCAGAGCCTCATTTCTCCAACATAGGTGTGTCCGGTCCACGGCGTCATCCTTACTTGTGGGATATTCTCTTCCCCAACAGGAAATGGCAAAGAGCCCAGCAAAGCTGGTCACATGATCCCTCCTAGGCTCCGCCTTCCCCAGTCATTCTCTTTGCCGTTGTACAGGCAACATCTCCACGGAGATGGCTTAGAGTTTTTTAGTGTTTAACTGTAGTTTTTATTATTCAATCAAGAGTTTGTTATTTTAAAATAGTGCTGGTATGTACTATTTACTCTGAAACAGAAAAGAGATGAAAATTTCTGTTTGTAAGAGGAAAATGATTTTAGCAACCGTTACTAAAGTCGATGGCTGTTCCACACAGGACTGTTGAGAGGAATTAACTTCAGTTGGGGGAACAGTGAGCAGACTTTTGCTGCTTGAGGTATGACACATTCTAACAAGACGATGTAATGCTGGAAGCTGTCATTTTCCCTATGGGATCCGGTAAGCCATTTTTATTACAGAGTAAATAAGGGCTTCACAAGGGCTTGTTAAGACTGTAGACATTTTCTGGGCTAAATCGATTCATATATAACATATTTAGCCTTGAGGAATCATTTAATATGGGTATTTTTGTAAAATAATATCGGCAGGCACTGTTTTAGACACCTTATTCTCTAGGGGCTTTCCCTAATCATAGGCAGAGCCTCATTTTCGCGCCGGTATTGCGCACTTGTTTTTGAGAAGCATGACATGCAGTTGCATGTGTGAGGAGCTCTGATACATAAAAAAGACTTTCTGAAGGCGTCATTTGGTATCGTATTCCCCTTTGGGCTTGGTTGGGTCTCAGCAAAGCAGATACCAGGGACTGTAAAGGGGTTAAAGATAAAAACGGCTCCGGTTCCGTTATTTTAAGGGTTAAAGCTTCCAAATTTGGTGTGCAATACTTTTAAGGCTTTAAAACACTGTGGTGAAATTTTGGTGAATTTTGAACAATTCCTTCATACTTTTTCGCAATTGCAGTAATAAAGTGTGTTCAGTTTAAAATTTAAAGTGACAGTAACGGTTTTATTTTAAAACGTTTTTTGTACTTTGTTATCAAGTTTATGCCTGTTAAACATGTCTGAACTACCAGATAGACTGTGTTCTGAATGTGGGGAAGCCAAGGTTCCTTCTCATTTAAATAGATGTGATTTATGTGACACTGAAAATGATGCCCAAGATGATTCCTCAAGTGAGGGGAGTAAGCATGGTACTGCATCATTCCCTCCTTCGTCTACACCAGTCTTGCCCACTCAGGAGGCCCCTAGTACATCTAGCGCGCCAATACTCCTTACTATGCAACAATTAACGGCTGTAATGGATAATTCTATCAAAAACATTTTAGCCAAAATGCCCACTTATCAGCGTAAGCGCGACTGCTCTGTTTTAGATACTGAAGAGCATGAGGACGCTGAGGATAATGGTTCTGATATGCCCCTACACCAGTCTGAGGGGGCCAGGGAGGTTTTGTCTGAGGGAGAAATTTCAGATTCAGGGAAAATTTCTCAACAAGCTGAACCCGATGTGATTACATTTAAATTTAAGTTGGAACATCTCCGCGCTCTGCTTAAGGAGGTGTTATCCACTCTGGATGATTGTGAGAATTTGATCATCCCAGAGAAACTATGTAAAATGGACAAGTTCCTAGAGGTCCCGGGGCCCCCAGAAGCTTTTCCTATACCCAAGCGGGTGGCGGACATTGTAAATAAAGAATGGGAAAGGCCCGGTATACCTTTCGTCCCTCCCCCCATATTTAAAAAATTGTTTCCCATGGTCGACCCCAGAAAGGACTTATGGCAGACAGTCCCCAAGGTCGAGGGGGCGGTTTCTACTTTAAACAAACGCACCACTATACCCATAGAAGATAGTTGTGTTTTCAAAGATCCTATGGATAAAAAATTAGGTTTGCTTAAAAAGATGTTTGTTCAGCAAGGTTACCTTCTACAACCAATTTCATGCATTGTCCCTGTCACTACAGCCGCGTGTTTCTGGTTCGATGAGCTAGAAAAGGCGATCGATAGTGATTCTCCTCCTTATGAGGAGATTATGGACAGAATCCGTGCTCTCAAATTGGCTAATTCTTTCACCCTAGACGCCACTTTGCAATTGGCTAGGTTAGCGGCGAAAAATTCTGGGTTTGCTATTGTGGCGCGCAGAGCGCTTTGGTTGAAATCTTGGTCAGCGGATGCGTCTTCCAAGAACAAATTGCTTAACATTCCTTTCAAGGGGAAAACGCTGTTTGGCCCTGACTTGAAAGAGATTATCTCTGATATCACTGGGGGTAAGGGCCACGCCCTTCCTCAGGATAGGTCTTTCAAGGCCAAAAATAAACCTAATTTTCGTCCCTTTCGTAGAAACGGACCAGCCCCAAGTGCTACGTCCTCTAAGCAAGAGGGTAATTCTTCTCAAGCCAAGCCAGCCTGGAGATCAATGCAAGGCTGGAACAAGGGAAAGCAGGCCAAGAAGCCTGCCACTGCTACCAAGACAGCATGAAATGTTGGCCCCCGATCCGGGACCGGATCTGGTGGGGGGCAGACTTTCTCTCTTCGCTCAGGCTTGGGCAAGAGATGTTCTGGATCCTTGGGCACTAGAAATAGTCTCCCAAGGTTATCTTCTGGAATTCAAGGGGCCTCCCCCAAGGGGGAGGTTCCACAGGTCTCAATTGTCTTCAGACCACATGAAAAGACAGGCATTCTTACATTGTGTAGAAGACCTGTTAAAAATGGGAGTGATTCATCCTGTTCCTTTAGGAGAACAAGGGATGGGGTTCTACTCCAATCTGTTCGTAGTTCCCAAAAAAGAGGGAACATTCAGACCAATCTTAGATCTCAAGATCCTAAACAAGTTTCTCAAGGTTCCATCGTTCAAAATGGAAACCATTCGAACAATTCTTCCTTCCATCCAGGAAGGTCAATTCATGACCACGGTGGATTTAAAGGATGCGTATCTACATATTCCTATCCACAAGGAACATCATCGGTTCCTAAGGTTCGCATTCCTGGACAAGCATTACCAGTTTGTGGCACTTCCGTTCGGATTAGCCACTGCTCCAAGGATTTTCACAAAGGTACTAGGGTCCCTTCTAGCGGTGCTAAGACCAAGGGGCATTGCAGTAGTACCTTACTTGGACGACATTCTGATTCAAGCGTCGTCCCTTCCTCAAGCAAAGGCTCACACGGACATTGTCCTGGCCTTTCTCAGATCTCACGGGTGGAAAGTGAACGTAGAAAAAAGTTCTCTATCTCCGTCAACAAGGGTTCCCTTCTTGGGAACAATAATAGACTCCTTAGAAATGAGGATTTTTCTGACAGAGGCCAGAAAATCAAAACTTCTAATCTCTTGTCAAATACTTCATTCTGTTCCTCTTCCTTCCATAGCGCAGTGCATGGAAGTAATAGGTTTGATGGTAGCGGCAATGGACATAGTTCCTTTTGCGCGAATTCATCTAAGACCATTACAACTGTGCATGCTCAGTCAGTGGAATGGGGACTATACAGACTTGTCTCCGACGATACAAGTAGATCAGAGGACCAGAGATTCACTCCGTTGGTGGCTGTCCCTGGACAACCTGTCACAGGGGATGAGCTTCCGCAGACCAGAGTGGGTCATTGTCACGACCGACGCCAGTCTGGTGGGCTGGGGCGCGGTCTGGGGACCCCTGAAAGCTCAGGGTCTTTGGTCTCGGGAAGAATCTCTTCTTCCGATAAATATTCTGGAACTGAGAGCGATATTCAATGCTCTCAAGGCTTGGCCTCAGCTAGCAAAGGCCAAGTTCATACGGTTTCAATCAGACAACATGAAGACTGTTGCGTACATCAACCATCAGGGGGGAACAAGGAGTTCCCTGGCGATGGAAGAAGTGACCAAAATCATTCAATGGGCGGAGACTCACTCCTGCCACTTGTCTGCAATCCACATCCCAGGAGTGGAAAATTGGGAAGCGGATTTTCTGAGTCGTCAGACATTTCATCCGGGGGAGTGGGAACTCCATCCGGAAATCTTTGCCCAAATTACTCAATTGTGGGGCATTCCAGACATGGATCTGATGGCCTCTCGTCAGAACTTCAAGGTTCCTTGCTACGGGTCCAGATCCAGGGATCCCAAGGCGACTCTAGTAGATGCACTAGTAGCACCTTGGACCTTCAAACTAGCTTATGTATTCCCGCCGTTTCCTCTCATCCCCAGGCTGGTAGCCAGGATCAATCAGGAGAGGGCATCGGTGATCTTGATAGCTCCTGCGTGGCCACGCAGGACTTGGTATGCAGACCTGGTGAATATGTCATCGGCTCCACCATGGAAGCTACCTTTGAGACGAGACCTTCTTGTTCAAGGTCCGTTCGAACATCCGAATCTGGTCTCACTCCAACTGACTGCTTGGAGATTGAACGCTTGATCTTATCAAAGCGAGGGTTCTCAGATTCTGTCATTGATACTCTTGTTCAGGCCAGAAAGCCTGTAACTAGAAAAATTTACCACAAAATATGGAAAAAATATATCTGTTGGTGTGAATCTAAAGGATTCCCTTGGGACAAGGTAAAAATTCCTAAGATTCTATCCTTTCTTCAAGAAGGTTTGGAGAAAGGATTATCTGCAAGTTCCTTGAAGGGACAGATTTCTGCCTTGTCTGTGTTACTTCACAAAAAGCTGGCAGCTGTGCCAGATGTTCAAGCCTTTGTTCAGGCTCTGGTTAGAATCAAGCCTGTTTACAAACCTTTGACTCCTCCTTGGAGTCTCAATTTAGTTCTTTCAGTTCTTCAGGGGGTTCCGTTTGAACCCTTACATTCCGTTGATATTAAGTTATTATCTTGGAAAGTTTTGTTTTTGGTTGCAATTTCTTCTGCTAGAAGAGTTTCAGAATTATCTGCTCTGCAGTGTTCTCCTCCTTATCTGGTGTTCCATGCAGATAAGGTGGTTTTACGTACTAAACCTGGTTTTCTTCCGAAAGTTGTTTCTAACAAAAACATTAACCAGGAGATAGTCGTGCCTTCTTTGTGTCCGAATCCAGTTTCAAAGAAGGAACGTTTATTGCACAATTTGGATGTTGTTCGTGCTCTAAAATTCTATTTAGATGCTACAAAGGATTTTAGACAAACATCTTCCTTGTTTGTTGTTTATTCTGGTAAAAGGAGAGGTCAAAAAGCAACTTCTACCTCTCTCTCTTTTTGGATTAAAAGCATCATCAGATTGGCTTATGAGACTGCCGGACGGCAGCCTCCTGAAAGAATCACAGCTCATTCCACTAGGGCTGTGGCTTCCACATGGGCCTTCAAGAACGAGGCTTCTGTTGATCAGATATGTAAGGCAGCGACTTGGTCTTCACTGCACACTTTTACTAAATTTTACAAGTTTGATACTTTTGCTTCTTCTGAGGCTATTTTTGGGAGAAAGGTTTTGCAAGCCGTGGTGCCTTCCATCTAGGTGACCTGATTTGCTCCCTCCCTTCATCCGTGTCCTAAAGCTTTGGTATTGGTTCCCACAAGTAAGGATGACGCCGTGGACCGGACACACCTATGTTGGAGAAAACAGAATTTATGTTTACCTGATAAATTACTTTCTCCAACGGTGTGTCCGGTCCACGGCCCGCCCTGGTTTTTTAATCAGGTCTGATATTTTATTTTCTTTAACTACAGTCACCACGGTATCATATGGTTTCTCCTATGCAAATATTCCTCCTTTACGTCGGTCGAATGACTGGGGAAGGCGGAGCCTAGGAGGGATCATGTGACCAGCTTTGCTGGGCTCTTTGCCATTTCCTGTTGGGGAAGAGAATATCCCACAAGTAAGGATGACGCCGTGGACCGGACACACCGTTGGAGAAAGTAATTTATCAGGTAAACATAAATTCTGTTTTTCGCGCCGGTGTTGCGCACTTGTTTTTGAGAGGCATGGCATGCAGTCGCATGTGTGAGGAGCTCTGATACATAGAAAAGACTTTCTGAAGGCGTCATTTGGTATCGTATTCCCCTTTGGGCTTGGTTGGGTCTCAGCAAAGCAGATACCAGGGACTGTAAAGGGGTTAAAGTTAAAAACGGCTCCGGTTCCGTTATTTTAAGGGTTAAAGCTTCCAAATTTGGTGTGCAATACTTTTAAGGCTTTAAAACACTGTGGTGAAATTTTGGTGAATTTTGAACAATTCCTTCATATTTTTTCGCAATTGCAGTAATAAAGTGTGTTCAGTTTAAAATTTAAAGTGACAGTAACGGTTTTATTTTAAAACGTTTTTTGTACTTTGTTATCAAGTTTATGCCTGTTTAACATGTCTGAACTACCAGATAGACTGTGTTCTGAATGTGGGGAAGCCAGAGTTCCTTCTCATTTAAATAAATGTGATTTATGTGACAATGACAATGATGCCCAAGATGATTCCTCAAGTGAGGGGAGTAAGCATGGTACTGCATCATTCCCTCCTTCGTCTACACGAGTCTTGCCCACTCAGGAGGCCCCTAGTACATCTAGCGCGCCAATACTCCTTACTATGCAACAATTAACGGCTGTAATGGATAATTCTGTCAAAAACATTTTAGCCAAAATGCACACTTATCAGCGTAAGCGCGACTGCTCTGTTTTAGATACTGAAGAGCATGACGACGCTGATAATAATGGTTCTGAAGGGCCCCTAAACCAGTCTGATGGGGCCAGGGAGGTTTTGTCTGAGGGAGAAATTACAGATTCAGGGAACATTTCTTAACAAGCTGAACCTGATGTGATTACGTTTAAATTTAAGTTGGAACATCTCCGCGCTCTGCTTAAGGAGGTATTATCCACTCTGGATGATTGTGACAATTTGGTCATCCCAGAGAAGCTATGTAAAATGGACAAGTTCCTAGAGGTCCCGGGGCTCCCAGAAGCTTTTCCTATACCCAAGCGGGTGGCGGACATTGTAAATAAAGAATGGGAAAGGCCCGGTATTCCTTTCGTCCCTCCCCCCATGTTTAAAAAATTGTTTCCTATGGTCGACCCCAGAAAGGACTTATGGCAGACAGTCCCCAAGGTCGAGGGAGCGGTTTCCACTTTAAACAAACGCACCACTATACCCATAGAAGATAGTTGTGCTTTCAAAGATCCTATGGATAAAAAATTAGAAGGTTTACTTAAAAAAAATGTTTGTTCAGCAGGGTTACCTTCTACAACCAATTTCATGCATTGTCCCTGTCGCTACAGCCGCATGTTTCTGGTTCGATGAGCTGGTAAAGGCGGTCGATAGTGATTCTCCTCCTTATGAGGAGATTATGGACAGAATCAATGCTCTCAAATTGGCTAATTCTTTCACCCTAGACGCCACTTTGCAATTGGCTAGGTTAGCGGCTAAGAATTCTGGGTTTGCTATTGTGGCGCGCAGAGCGCTTTGGTTGAAATCTTGGTCAGCTGATGCGTCTTCCAAGAACAAGCTACTTAACATTCCTTTCAAGGGGAAAACGCTGTTTGGCCCTGACTTGAAAGAGATTATCTCTGATATCACTGGGGGTAAGGGCCATGCCCTTCCTCAGGATCGGCCTTTCAAGGCCAAAAATAAACCTAATTTTCGTCCCTTTCGTAGAAACGGACCAGCCCAAAGTGCTACGTCCTCTAAGCAAGAGGGTAATACTTCTCAAGCCAAGCAAGCTTGGAGACCAATGCAAGGCTGGAACAAGGGAAAGCAGGCCAAGAAACCTGCCACTGCTACCAAGACAGCATGAAATGTTGGCCCCCGATCCGGGACCGGATCTGGTGGGGGGCAGACTCTCTCTCTTCGCTCAGGCTTGGGCAAGAGATGTTCTGGATCCTTGGACACTAGAAATAGTCTCCCAAGGTTATCTTCTGGAATTCAAGGGGCTTCCCCCAAGGGGGAGGTTCCACAGGTCTCGGTTGTCTTCAGACCACATAAAAAGACAGGCATTCTTACATTGTGTAGAAGACCTGTTAACAATGGGAGTGATTCATCCTGTTCCATTAGGAGAACAAGGGATGGGGTTCTACTCCAATCTGTTCATAGTTCCCAAAAAAGAGGGAACGTTCAGACCAATCTTAGATCTCAAGATCTTAAACAAGTTTCTCAAGGTTCCATCGTTCAAGATGGAAACCATTCGAACAATTCTTCCTTCCATCCAGGAAGGTCAATTCATGACCACGGTGGATTTAAAGGATGCGTATCTACATATTCCTATCCACAAGGAACATCATCGGTTCCTAAGGTTCGCATTCCTGGACAAGCATTACCAGTACGTGGCGCTTCCTTTCGGATTAGCCACTGCTCCAAGGATTTTCACAAAGGTACTAGGGTCCCTTCTAGCTGTGCTAAGACCAAGGGGCATTGCAGTAGTACCTTACTTGGACGACATTCTGATTCAAGCGTCGTCCCTTCCTCAAGCAAAGGCTCACACGGACATCGTCCTGGCCTTTCTCAGATCTCACGGATGGAAAGTGAACGTGGAAAAGAGTTCTCTATCTCCGTCGACAAGGGTTCCCTTCTTGGGAACAATAATAGACTCCTTAGAAATGAGGATTTTTCTGACAGAGGCCAGAAAAACAAGACTTCTAGACTCTTGTCGGGTACTTCATTCCGTTCCTCTTCCTTCCATAGCGCAGTGCATGGAAGTGATAGGTTTGATGGTAGCGGCAATGGACATAGTTCCTTTTGCGCGCATTCATCTAAGACCATTACAACTGTGCATGCTTAGTCAGTGGAATGGGGACTATACAGACTTGTCTCCGAGGATACAAGTAAATCAGAGGACCAGAGACTCACTCCGTTGGTGGCTGTCCCTGGACAACCTGTCACAAGGGATGACCTTCCGCAGACCAGAGTGGGTCATTGTCACGACCGACGCCAGTCTGATGGGCTGGGGCGCGGTCTGGGGATCCCTGAAAGCTCAGGGTCTTTGGTCTCGGGAAGAATCTCTTCTACCGATAAATATTCTGGAACTGAGAGCGATATTCAATGCTCTCAAGGCTTGGCCTCAGCTAGCGAGGGCCAAGTTCATACGGTTTCAATCAGACAACATGACAACTGTTGCGTACATCAACCATCAGGGGGGAACAAGGAGTTCCCTGGCGATGGAAGAAGTGACCAAAATCATTCAATGGGCGGAGTCTCACTCCTGCCACCTGTCTGCGATCCACATCCCAGGAGTGGAAAATTGGGAAGCGGATTTTCTGAGTCGTCAGACATTGCATCCGGGGGAGTGGGAACTCCATCCGGAAATCTTTGTCCAAATCACTCAACTGTGGGGCATTCCAGACATGGATCTGATGGCCTCTCGTCAGAACTTCAAAGTTCCTTGCTACGGGTCCAGATCCAGGGATCCCAAGGCGGCTCTAGTGGATGCACTAGTAGCACCTTGGACCTTCAAACTAGCTTATGTATTCCCGCCGTTTCCTTTCATCCCCAGGCTGGTAGCCAGGATCAATCAGGAGAGGGCGTCGGCCACGCGTGGCCACGCAGGACTTGGTATGCAGATCTGGTGAATATGTCATCGGCTCCACCATGGAAGCTACCTTTGAGACGAGACCTTCTTGTTCAAGGTCCGTTCGAACATCCGAATCTGGTCTCACTCCAGCTGACTGCTTGGAGATTGAACGCTTGATCTTATCGAAGCGAGGGTTCTCAGATTCTGTTATCGATACTCTTGTTCAGGCCAGAAAGCCTGTAACTAGAAAGATTTACCACAAAATTTGGAAAAAATATATCTGTTGGTGTGAATCTAAAGGATTCCCTTGGGACAAGGTTAAGATTCCTAAGATTCTATCCTTCCTTCAAGAAGGATTGGGAAAAGGATTATCTGCAAGTTCCCTGGAGGGACAGATTTCTGCCTTGTCTGTGTTACTTCACAAAAAGCTGGCAGCTGTGCCAGATGTTCAAGCCTTTGTTCAGGCTCTGGTTAGAATCAAGCCTGTTTACAAACCTTTGACTCCTCCTTGGAGTCTCAACTTAGTTCTTTCAGTTCTTCAGGGGGTTCCGTTTGAACCCTTACATTCCGTTGATATTAAGTTATTATCTTGGAAAGTTTTGTTTTTGGTTGCAATTTCTTCTGCTAGAAGAGTTTCAGAATTATCTGCTCTGCAGTGTTCTCCTCCTTATCTGGTGTTCCATGCAGATAAGGTGGTTTTACGTACTAAACCTGGTTTTCTTCCAAAAGTTGTTTCTAACAAAAACATTAACCAGGAGATTATCGTACCTTCTCTGTGCCCGAAACCAGTTTCAAAGAAGGAACGTTTGTTGCACAATTTGGATGTTGTTCGCGCTCTAAAATTCTATTTAGACGCTACAAAGGATTTTAGACAAACATCTTCCTTGTTTGTTGTTTATTCCGGTAAAAGGAGAGGTCAAAAAGCAACTTCTACCTCTCTCTCTTTTTGGATTAAAAGCATCATCAGATTGGCTTACGAGACTGCCGGACGGCAGCCTCCCGAAAGAATCACAGCTCATTCCACTAGGGCTGTGGCTTCCACATGGGCCTTCAAGAACGAGGCTTCTGTTGATCAGATATGTAGGGCAGCGACTTGGTCTTCACTGCACACTTTTACCAAATTTTACAAGTTTGATACTTTTGCTTCTTCTGAGGCTATTTTTGGGAGAAAGGTTTTGCAAGCCGTGGTGCCTTCCATCTAGGTGACCTGATTTGCTCCCTCCCATCATCCGTGTCCTAAAGCTTTGGTATTGGTTCCCACAAGTAAGGATGACGCCGTGGACCGGACACACCTATGTTGGAGAAAACAGAATTTATGTTTACCTGATAAATTACTTTCTCCAACGGTGTGTCCGGTCCACGGCCCGCCCTGGTTTTTTAATCAGGTCTGATAATTTATTTTCTTTAACTACAGTCACCACGGTATCATATGGTTTCTCCTATGCAAATATTCCTCCTTAACGTCGGTCGAATGACTGGGGTAGGCGGAGCCTAGGAGGGATCATGTGACCAGCTTTGCTGGGCTCTTTGCCATTTCCTGTTGGGGAAGAGAATATCCCACAAGTAAGGATGACGCCGTGGACCGGACACACCGTTGGAGAAAGTAATTTATCAGGTAAACATAAATTCTGTTTTTTTCTTTTCTTTTTGTGTGTGTGTAATTAGAAGAAATGCCACCCAAAAATATATTCGCTTACAAAGATTTCTAATATTTTAAACCAAGTAACAACTCTTTACTTTCTTACTTATTTTAACTGGGTTGGCTGGGAGAATTTCTGAAGTAATATATTCACCCTCAAAATATTAACATATAGCTGAATCTATATTTAATAACTGGTGATGCACTATGCTAACCAGGTAGCTTATAACACTTAATTTTTTCTATGGATCAAACAGAGAGCCCCCCCCCCCCTTTTTTTTTTTTTTTCTTTTCCTTTTAATATATCGTGGCTAAATTTGGCTTAGCCTTCCTTTGGTCAATTGATTCCTTAAACTCGGGGATGAGAATAATCAATGGTTAGAAATCTGACCCCAAATAGCACATTACAGGGTGACCAAGGGGGACTTATAGTGTTTCTTAGTTTTTGGCCTTTTCAAACTCACCCCCCCCCCCCTTTTTTTTTTTTTTTTTTTTAATATCAAGGGTCTTATCCAGAAAACCGGGGTTTTTGTCCTTATGTTATAAACAGGAATCAGGTTAACTATGTTCAATATGATAGACCATATAACCTTTAAGAAGATTAACTATTAACAGGATTGAATTAGGCTTTATATAACTACTTAGCTTCCAAGGTGCTTTTCTACACTAAAGAGATAACCGTGAATTACACCTCCATACATGACATAATTCAGTATTAGGAGAAAAACACTTAATTATTTAGCAATCAACGACAGATTCTTAGTACACTCTTTATAAATAGTACATTAAGGCCACCACAATGTCAAAATAGCTTTTGCACCAATATAGTGTTGAGATTCTTTCACCATTTGACCATCTTGAAAAAAACAGGCTGAAAACGTGTCAATAATAATAAAGTTCTTGGTCTGGTTGCTGTATTCTTAAAAGGGTTTTCTCTCCCCCTTTTTTCCCCCCTTGAAACAGAAGGATAGGCCAACAGTACTTTGTAAAAAGGTGTATGTCTCAGCACCTATTTCATCTAGATTTTGGGAACATACACAAACAAGATTCTGCAGGAAAGCGTCTAACACTCCTTACATATAACAATGCATATATATTTCTGTTTGATACTTGCGGCTTCCAGATACTCCAACAGGACTAGACAGGCCCCACACGCTTATATCCAGGCTAAGCGTGTGTCCCAGGATATCCTCCACTCTCCAAAAAAGAATTCTCCAGACCGGCTGGAGATAAAATAGACCTCCGCAGCTGACACCACCTAACAAGCAAGATCTTCAGCCCACGAGAGAGGGGGTGTCACCCGGGTCCCTCCGAGTGTCATCAACCCCTCTACAAGCAGGAACTGGGCGTTTGCTCAACTCGGGCTCCAGCAGCTTGTATATTGCCTGGCTCCGCTGTATACTGGCATTCACAGGCACGTCCTCTTGGCGCACACCTCCTTAACTGCACCTTCTCTGTGCTTTGGCGGATACACTGCCCTTCTGGAAACTTTCCCCAGCAGATGCTGTTTCACAGCTTGATGCCCAACAAGCCCTTGGGATGACCGGGGCCTCGGGGCTGATGGCGGGGGGAGATACTGGCGCGGGAGTACTCACACTATACACCCGCTAACGGAGGGTCGCACACAGCGTGATTAGATCCGCCCCCAACAGGAAGTTCCCAAGGTTGTTTCTAATAGAAATATCAATCAGAAAATTGTTGTTCCCTCTGTGTCCTAATCCTTCTTCCAAAGAACGTTTGTTACACAATTTAAATGTTGTACATGCTCTTAAATTCTTGCAGGCGACTAAGGATTTTCGCCAGTCCTGTGCCCTCTTTGTTTCTTTGGGAAGCATAAAGGTCAGAAAGCTACTGCTACTACTTTCTTTTTGCTTGCGAAGTATAATTCGTTTGGCTTATGAGACTGCTGGACAGCAGTCTCCTGAGAGAATTACGGCTCATTCCACAAAATCTGTTTCCTCTTCTTGGACTTTCAAAAATGTAGCTTCTGTGGAACAAATTTCCAAGGCTGCAACTTGGTCTTCTCTACATATTTTTTCCAAATTTGATTTTTTTGCCTTGGCTGAGGCTTCTTTTGGGAGAAAGGTTCTTCGAGCCGTGGTGCCTTCTGTTTAGCACTGCCTGTCTTGTCTCTCCCTATTTATCCGTGTCCTCTAGCTTGGGTATTGGTTCCCAACAGTAATTACTAAAGCCGTGAACTCGCCATATCTTAGGAAAGAAAAACAAAATTTATGCTTACCTGATAAATTTATTTCTGGATATGATGTTTCCTTGGACTATAACCTCAGGCACCTCTACATCTTGTGTTATTCCTTTTTCTCCATTTCCTTTCGGTCGAATGACTGGGGGTTGTGGGTAAGGGAGTGGTGCTCTTTGCCTCCTTCTGCTGGCCAGGAGTGATATTCCCAACAGTAATTACTCAAGCCGTGGTCTCACCATATCCGGAAAGAAATTTATCAGGTAAACATAAATTTTGTTTTTAAGGCAAATTTGTTTTATTTGTATACATCATTATGACTAGCATATTTTTTACTGTTTAACATCCCTTTTTAAAGGACCATTAATTATATAGATCTTTAAAGGGAAACTACTTTTCTTTGGTGATTCAGAGAGCATGCAATTTTAAGTAACTTTAATTTACTCCTATTTTTCTTCGTTCTCTTGCTATCTTTGAAAAAGGTAATCTAAGCTTTTTTTCTTGGTTCAGAACTTTTTTTTTATTGGTGGATGTATTTATCCACCAATCAGCAAGGACAACCCAGGTTCACCAAAAATCGGCCGGCATCTAAACTTACATTCTTGCATTTCAAATAAAGATACCATGAGAATAAAGAAAATTTGATAATAGGAGTAAATTAGAAAGTTGCTTAAAATTTCATGCTCTATCTGAATCACAGAAGAAAAAATTTGGGTTCAGTGTCCCTTTAAGTCTGGTGAAACGCTGTCTGCACAATATGTACTTAAAAAATAAATAAATTACAATTTGAAAAAGTACATTTGCTTTTCTTTCGTAAGAGGAGTCCATAGGTGTCCATAACATGGGGTATAGTTCCTGCCACTAGGTCGTCAAGAACCCTAACAAACTATCACTCCCACCTCCTCTCCCCACTCAGTTTTTTCTTGGCCTCCAGAGGGAGAGGTGCTCTACAAGCAAGATTTTATGATTTTCTACCTTAACCATTTATTGGGAGCTCAGACCTTACTTGAGACCCAGTACCCCTATTTCACCTTTGCTCAGAGAAGACTTAAGGATACTTTCTCTAAGATTGAGTGAAGCAGGGGTAAAGGGGTACCTCATTTTATGGCATGTTGGTAAATATCTCTGCCATAACTGCCCTCAGACGTTGCAGGGATCCTGTCCCTTAGCCTCCACCTAAAGGGTGGCTGGTATATACGCAAGTATCCTCTGCAGTATATTTACTTGCGCTGGATGTGCTCTCTACTAGATAAGCATTCTGTGAGGCAGAAGGGCCTCGGCAAGCTGGTAAGATACAGTTGAGGGTTTCTGCAATCTAGGTAAGTGACTCGGACACTAAACTCAGCCCAGGAACTATCCCTAGTACTCTCCTTAATAGGTACTACATAGTTGGGGATTCACAGCCTTTACACACAGCGCTTTACCTATGTGTTTAAAACAAACCCATTCTGGAATTAATCCCTCTTATTCCTTTGCCCTATTGCCGCTTAGCAGCTCACAGTATGTTTTTGACTTCAGGTCTGCTTTTTTCCTTTCAAACCAGAAAAGCTTCACTGGCCAGCAGGAGGCGGCAAAGAGCACCACAGCAAAGCTGTTAAGTATCACTCCCCTACCCATAATCCCCAGTCATTCTCTTTGCCTCTGTCAATGGAGGAGGTGAAGTTTGGTGTCTGAAGAAATGAATTCCTTTTTTAGGTAATTTTCCCTGCAAGCAAGGATTTGGGTTTAGCGGAGTCCACGTCAATCTCTTCAGTAGAGTAGTGGTGGCTTTTAAGCAGTTAGGAATTTGTGAGGTAGTCCTTACTTTGTTTCCTAACATTGCTGCCCTAGTTATAGAAAGCCAGAGTTGGTTACTCTGTTCTTTATTTTCTCTTGTTAAGTGTATTCAGTCCACGGGTCATCCATTACTTATGGGATATATTCCCTTCCCAACAGGAAGTTGCAAGAGGATCACCCAAGCAGAGCTGCTATATAGCTCCTCCCCTCACATGTCATATCCAGTCATTCTCTTGCAACTCAACTAGATAGGACGTTGTGAGAGGTCTGTGGTGTTTTTTTTAATACTTAGTTTATTTCTTCAATCAAAAGTTTGTTATTTTAAATGGCACCGGAGTGTGCTGTTTGTTCTCAGGCAGTATTTGGAAGAAGAATCTGCCTGCGTTTTCTATGATCTTAGCAGAAGTAACTAAGATCCACTGGCTGTTCTCGCACATTCTGAGGAGTGGCTTAACTTTCAGAAAGGGAATAGCGTGTGGGGAATCCTGCAAACAAGGTATATGCAGTAAATTATTTTTCTAAGGAATGGAATTGACTAAGAAAATACTGCTGATACCGATGTAATGTAAGTACAGCCTTAAATGCAGTAGCGACTGGTATCAGGCTGATGAATGTATGTACAATAAGTCATTTTCTAAGGAATGGAATTTGACTAAGAAAATACTGTTAATACTGAAGTAATGTATGAGCCTTAACTGCAGTAGAAGCGACTGGTAGCAGGCTTATTAATAACACTACCTAACTTATAAAGTGCATGTTTAAAACGTTTACTGGCATGTTATTAGTTTTTTGTGAGGTACTTTGGTGATAAATCTTTTGGGGCATGATTTTCCACATGGCTGTCGTTTATTTCTACATAGAAACGGTTAACTGAGGTTTCCCACTGTTGTAATATGAGTGGGAGGGGCCTATTTTAGCGCTTTTTTGCGCAGTAAAAATTCAGTTTCAGTCTTCCTGCTTCTTCCTCCTTGATCCAGGACGTCTCTAGAGAGCTCAGGGGTCTTCAAAATTCATTTTGAGGGAGGTAATCAGTCACAGCAGACCTGTGACAGTGTGTTTGACTGTGATAAAAACGTTAATTGTTAAATTGATTATCCGTTTTTGGGTATTAAGGGGTTAATCATCCATTTGCTAGTGGGTGCAATGCTTTGCTAACTTAATACATTTACTGTGAAAATTTGGTTGCTATAACTGATTTGGTTCATTGTTATTCCAACTGTGACGATTTTTTGGTGCTTCTTAAAGGCGCAGTAGCGTTTTTTATATTGCTTGTAAATTTATTTGAAAGGATTTTCCAAGCTTGCTAGTCTGTTTAAACATGTCTGACACAGATGAATCTGTTTGTTAACTATGTTTGAAGGCCAATGTGGAGCCCCACAGAAATATGTGTACTAAATGTATTGATGTCACTTTGAATAAAAGTCAATCTATATCTGTAAAGAAATTATCACCAGACAACGAGGGGGAAGTTATGCCGACTAACACTCCTCACGTGTCAGTACCTTCGCCTCCCGCTCAGGAGGCGCGTGATATTGTGGCGCCAAGTACATCAGAGGCGCCCATACAAATCACTTTGCAAGACATGGCTGCTGTTATGACAGAGGTATTATCCTAATTCCATGAATTAAGAGGCAAGCGCGATAGCTCTGGGTTAAGGACAGAGCGCGCTGATGATGTGAGAGCCATGTCTGATACTGCGTCACAATTTGCAGAACATGAGGACGGAGAGCTTCATTCTGTGGGTGACGGATCTGATTCAGGGAGACCGGATTCAGAGATTTCTAATTTTAAATTTAAGCTTGAGAACCTCCGTGTATTGCTAGGGGAGGTATTAGCGGCTCTGAATGATTGTAACACGGTTGCAATTCCAGAGAAAATATGTAGGTTGGATAGATACTTTGCGGTGCCGGTGTGTACTGACGTTTTTCCTATACCTAAAAGGCTTACAGAAATTATTAGCAAGGAGTGGGATAGACCTGGTGTGCCCTTTTCCCCTCCTCCGATATTTAGAAAAATATTTCCAATAGACGCCACCACACGACTTATGGCAGACGGTCCCTAAGGTGGAGGGAGCAGTTTCTACTTTAGCTAAACGTACCACTATCCCGGTGGAGGATAGTTGTGCTTTTTCGGATACAATGCATAAAAAATTAGGTTACCTTAAGAAAATGTTTGTTCAACAAGGTTTTATCTTACAGCCCCTTGCATGCATTGCGCCTGTCACTGCTGCTGCGGCATTCTGGTTTGAGTCTCTGGAAGAGGCCATTCGCACAGCTCCATTGGATGAGATTATGGCCAAGCTTAAAGCACTTAAGCTAGCTAATGCATTTGTTTCTGATGCCGTTGTACATTTAACCAAACTAACGGCTAAGAACTCCGGATTCGCCATCCAGGCGCGCAGAGCGCTATGGCTTAAATCCTGGTCAGCTGACGTGACTTCTAAATATAAATTGCTTAATATTCCTTTCAAAGGGCAGACCTTATTCGGGCCCGGCTTGAAAGAAATTATTTATGACATTACTGGAGGTAAGGGTCATACTATTCCTCAGGACAGGGCCAAATCAAAGGCCAAACAGTCTATTTTTCGTGCCTTTCGTAACTTCAAGGCAGGAGCAGCATCAACTTCCTCCGCTCCAAAACAGGAATGACCTGTTGCTCGTTACAGAAAGGGCTGGAAAGCTAACCAGCCCTGGAACAAGGGCAAGCAGGCAAGAAAGCCTACTTCTGCCCCTAAGACAGCATGAAGAGAGGGCCCCCTATCCGGAAACGGATCTAGTGGGGGGCAGACTATCTCTCTTCGCCCAGGCTTGGGCAAGAGATGTCCAGGATCCCTGGGCGTTGGAGATCATATCTCGGGGATATCTTCTGGACTTCAAAGCTTCCCCTCCACAAGGGAGATTTCATCTTTCAAGGTTATCAACAAACCAAATAAAGAAAGAGGCATTTCTACGCTGTGTGCAAGACCTCTTAGTAATGGGGGTGATCCACCCAGTTCCGCGGACGGAACAAGGGCAAGGGTTTTACTCAAATCTGTTTGTGGTTCCCAAGAAAGAGGGAACCTTCAGACCAATCTTGGACCTAAAAATCTTAAACAAATTCCTAAGAGTTCCATCATTCAAAATGGAAACTATTCGAACCATCCTACCCATGATCCAAGAGGGTCAATACATGACCACAGTAGACTTAAAGGATGCCTACCTTCATATACCGATTCACAAAGATCATTATCGGTACCTAAGATTTGCTTTTCTAGACAGGCATTACCAGTTTGTAGCTCTTCCCTTCGGGTTGGCTACGGCCCCGAGAATCTTTACAAAGGTTCTGGGCTCACTTCTGGCAGTTCTAAGACCGCGAGGCATAGCGGTGGCTCCGTATCTAGACGACATCCTGATACAGGCGTCAAGCTTTCAAATGGCCAAGTCTCATACAGAGATAGTTCTGGCATTTCTGAGGTCGCATGGGTGGAAAGTGAACGTGGAAAAGAGTTCTCTATCACCACTCACAAGAGTCTCCTTTCTAGGGACTCTTATAGATTCTGTAGAGATGAAAATTTACCTGACTGAGTCCAGGTTATCAAAACTTCTAAATGCTTGCCGTGTCCTTCATTCCATTCCACGCCCGTCAGTGGCTCAGTGCATGGAAGTAATCGGCTTAATGGTAGCGGCAATGGACATAGTGCCATTTGCGCGCCTGCATCTCAGACCGCTGCAATTATGCATGCTAAGTCAGTGGAATGGGGATTACTCAGATTTGTCCCCTCTGCTAAATCTGGACCAAGAGACCAGAGATTCTCTTCTCTGGTGGCTTTCTCGGGTCCATCTGTCCAAGGGTATGACCTTTCGCAGGCCAGATTGGACGATTGTAACAACAGATGCCAGCCTTCTAGGTTGGGGCGCAGTCTGGAACTCCCTGAAGGCTCAGGGATTATGGACTCAGGAGGAGAAACTCCTCCCAATAAATATTCTGGAGTTGAGAGCAATATTCAATGCTCTTCTAGCTTGGCCTCAGTTAGCAACACTGAGGTTCATTAGATTTCAGTCGGACAACATCACGACTGTGGCTTACATCAACCATCAAGGGGGAACCAGGAGTTCCCTAGCGATGTTGGAAGTCTCAAAGATAATTCGCTGGGCAGAGTCTCACTCTTGCCACCTGTCAGCGATCTACATCCCAGGCGTGGAGAACTGGGAGGCGGATTTTCTAAGTCGCCAGACGTTTCATCCGGGGGAGTGGGAACTTCATCCGGAGGTCTTCGCTCAACTGATTCATCGTTGGGGCAAACCAGATCTGGATCTCATGGCGTCTCGCCAGAACGCCAAGCTTTCTTGTTACGGGTCCAGGGACCCGGGAGCGGCGCTGATAGATGCTCTGACAGCCCCTTGGGTCTTCAACATGGCTTATGTGTTTCCACCATTTCCGATGCTACCTCGACTGATTGCCAAGATCAAACTGGAGAGAGCATTAGTGATTCTGATAGCGCCTGCGTGGCCACGCAGGACCTGGTATGCAGACCTAGTGGACATGTCGTCCTGTCCACCATGGTCTCTACCTCTGAGGCAGGACCTTCTAATACAAGGTCCTTTCAAACATCCAAATCTAATTTCTCTTAGGCTGACTTCATGGAGATTGAACGCTTGATTCTATCAAAGCGTGGCTTCTCGGAGTCAGTTATTGATACCTTTAATACAGGCACGGAAGCCTGTTACCAGAAAAATTTACCATAAGATATGGCGTAAATATTTATATTGGTGCGAATCCAAGGGTTACTCATGGAGTAGGGTTAGGATTCCTAGGATATTGTCCTTTCTACAAGAGGGTTTAGAAAAGGGCTTATCTGCTAGTTCGTTAAAGGGACAGTTTTCTGCTCTGTCTATTCTCTAACACAAACGTCTGGCAGAAGTTCCAGACGTCCAGGCTTTTTGTCAGGCTTTGGCTAGGATTAAGCCTGTGTTTAAGACTGTTGCTCCTCCGTGGAGCTTAAACTTGGTTCTTAAATTTCTTCAAGGGGTTCCGTTTGAACCCCTTCATTCCATTGATATTAAACTTTTATCTTGGAAAGTTCTGTTTTTGATGGCTATTTCCTCGGCTCGAAGAGTCTCTGAGTTATCGGCCTTACATTGTGATTCTCCTTATCTGATTTTCCATTCAGACAAGGTAGTTCTGCGTACTAAACCTGGGTTTTTACCTAAGGTAGTTTCTAACAGGAATATCAATCAGGAGATTGTTGTTCCATCATTATGTCCTAATCCTTCTTCAAAGAAGGAACGACTTTTGCATAATCTGGACGTAGTCCGTGCCCTGAAGTTCTATTTACAGGCAACTAAAGATTTTCGTCAAACTTCTTCCCTGTTTGTCGTGTACTCTGGTCAGAGGAGAGGTCAAAAAGCTTCGGCAACCTCTCTCTCCTTTTGGCTTCGTAGCATAATACGTTTAACCTATGAGACTGCTGGACAGCAGCCCCCTGAAAGAATTACAGCTCATTCCACTAGAGCTGTTGCTTCCACCTGGGCCTTTAAGAATGAGGCCTCTGTTGAACAGATTTGCAAGGCTGCAACTTGGTCTTCGCTTCACACTTTTTCAAAATTTTACAAATTTTACACTTTTGCTTCTTCGGAGGCTGTTTTTGGGAGAAAGGTTCTACAGGCAGTGGTTCCTTCCGTTTAAGTTCCTGCCTTGTCCCTCCCATCATCCGTGTACTTTGGCTTTGGTATTGGTATCCCATAAGTAATGGATGACCCGTGGACTGAATACACTTAACAAGAGAAAACACAATTTATGCTTACCTGATAAATTTATTTCTCTTGTAGTGTATTCAGTCCATGGCCCGCCCTGTCTTTTAAGGCAGATCTAAATTTTAATTAAAACTCCAGTCACCACTGCACCCTATGGTTTCTCCTTTCTTGTCTTGTTTCGGTCGAATGACTGGATATGACATGTGAGGGGAGGAGCTATATAGCAGCTCTGCTTGGGTGATCCTCTTGCAACTTCCTGTTGGGAAGGGAATATATCCCATAAGTAATGGATGACCCGTGGACTGAATACACTACAAGAGAAATAAATTTATCAGGTAAGCATAAATTATGTTTTTTCTACAGGTCTCTGTAAGGAGTATGTCTCCTTTCATGCCTTGTGAGCTGTCTTCCTGATGGACAGCTAGATTGCAGGTAAGTGCTTTTTGTCTTCTAGGTATTGTAGACTTGCAGTTCAGTACATTGTTTAACTCTGCAGCAATATTGGGACATAATAAATCCTTTTATATATAGTATTTTATGATGCAGTGTGCAGGCACGAAGTATGGAGACTAAGGGGTTAATTTCTCCTCATGTGTTAAAGTTCCTCTGTAGCACTTTTATGGTTATTTTTATTCACTTTCTAGTGTGAAAACAAATGAGGGAATTTGTGTTTCATGGGGCATAAAGCTTTGGAACATATCTTTTATTCCATATCTTTATTGTAAGTACCCACGAGAATAGGGCCCTCCTGTATTTGTTTGATACATTTTGTTCTGTCTCTTAAAAATATTGTATCATATAATATTGTACTTTTTATCTTTTGTACCCATGGACTGATCTAATGTGACTGACCTATTGGAAGAGACCCCCAGGGAACACACTGCAATCCATTATCGCGGTTTATTATGCAAAACTGTTACAACTGACCAAATTAACCATTTAAGAATTGTTTCCCACATCTCCAATTTGCAACACTAACCACCTAGCTTACAAGTTCTAACTTGGCTGAGTCATTTTCTGAGGGTGAAATCTCCTCTGAGGACCCTGATGTGTCAGAGACTGATTTCATATTTAGGTTTAAAGTGGACCATATCCGCTTCCTGCTTCAGGAGCTTTTGAATACCTTTTAGAACTATAGCGGAATCAAATCAGTGGATAACAAGCCTGTAAATAAGTTGACCAGGTTTTTAAAGCTCTGCCCAAAATGCCTAAGGACTTTGAAGTACCAGAGATGGTTACATAATGTATGGAAGAAAACGGGCATTCATTTTGCACCTTCTAACAGGTTCACAAGAATGTATCCACTTTCATTGAAAAAGTTTAATAGCCTGGGAAGTAGTCGCTAAGGTTGGTGAAGCTATTTACACCTTTGCTGCATGCACTAGTGGTATGATTGTTTCTGAGGATATTCGCAACTGCGTTAAAGTCCTTAAGATGGCTAATTTAATTTATGAAGCAATCTTTGACATAAAAATTGATAAGAATATGTCCATTGCTGTTTTGTTAAAGGGGCATTATACACTCAAACAAATATGGGCTATTTAAATAAAGCATTCTAAGAAGATAAAGTTTGTAATTGACAACATCTATTATCAATTTTGCTGCAAAAGTCCCTAAAAATGATTTTAAAGTTTCTAGTCCTCTGACTGCATTTGAATACGGTTGTAGAACCTAATAGCTACAAAACAAGGCTTTTTCCTACACTCCCTAACTAGAAGTGCTTACAGGCTTTGCAGCCAGCCCCCATACTGGAGCTGTCTGTGTAATTGCTAATGCATTTCAATTACAATCCCCTCACCTGCACTAATTCGTTTCTCCCTGGCTGTTTACACTGGGCACGGATTTCACTCCCCCTCCTGTCCTCACCGTAGCATTCTGTAGACAGCTCTGTGAAATATGATCCTACAATCGTTTTGCAGAGCTGCTTGTGAAGTATTTAGAATGCCGTAGTGAGGACAGAGGGGGAGTGGGATCTCTCCAGGAAGAGTTCTGTGATATTGCCACAAGTATTCTGGAGGTGATTGGATGCAGGAAGACCTGTGAAGGGGGAACGCTGAGTTGTTTTCCGCTTACAGCCTGGTATTGTGAGTTTAGTGTGAATGCGTCTAACACATGCAGGGCCCATGTTACTTGCTGTTATAAAAAACATCCGGTCATATAAAAGGAAGGTTCAAAAAGCATTCCCCTTCACAGGTCTTCCTACATCCAATCACCTCCAGAATACTTGTGGCAATCTCACAAAACTCTTCCTGGAGAGATCCCACTCCCCCTCTGTCCTCACTAAATACTCTAAATACTTCACAAGCAGCTCTGCAAAAGGATTGTAGGGTCATATTTCACAGAGCTGTGAGTGAAACATTCACTTCCTGTCTACAGAATGCTACGGTGAGGACTGCAGGGGGAGGGAGATCCGTGCCCAGTGTAAACAGCCATGGAGAAACGGTTTAGTGCAAGTGAGGGGATTGTAATTGATACGCATTAGCAATTACACAGACAACTCCAGCATGGGGGCTGGCTGTAAAGGCTGTAAAGCCTGTAAGCACTTCTAGTTGGGGAGTGTAGGAAAAAGCCTTGCTTTGTAGCTATTAGGTTCTACGAACATATTCAAATGCTTTCAGGGGACTAGAAACTTTAAAATAATTTTTAGGGGCTTTAGTAGCAAAATTGATAATAGATGTCAATTAACAACTTTATCTTCTTAGAATGCTTTATTTAAATAGCCCATATTTTTTGAGTGTATAATGTCCCTTTAAGGAGAGCTTTTTATGGCTTAGATCTTGGTCAACTGATATGGTGTCTAAAAATAGGCTATCAGTCCCTTTTTGTAGGGAAGATGCATTTTGGATCGAAATTAGATTCTTTTATCAAAGCTGTCACTGGGACAAAAGGGGCTATTCTACCTCAGAACAAAAAGTCTAAGGGGAAGTACAAACATCCATTTCATTCCTTTCGCTTCCCTAGAGATCAAAAGTCCCCATCCAACCAGAAGGCTGAATCCTCCAAGCCTTCCTGGAAGTATGCACCTTCTTGGTCAAGGAACAAACAGCCCTATTCCAATCAGAAATCTGCATGAAGGGATGGCCCCCTGTCCAGCAGATCTTTTAGTAGGGGGTAGATTGATTTGGTTTCGGAAGGCCTGTTCTCGATCAGTTCAAGATCCCTGGGTTCTCAATATTATATCCCAGGGTTATTGCATAGGCTTTTGCACCGGACCTCACTGGTAACGGTTTCATCTGTCTTACTTTCCAAAGGAATCTATTAAGGCGACTGCCTTTGTTCAATGTGTTCAAGACTTAGAGGATATGGGAGTGAATCCATCCTGTTCCTCTCTAAAGGGACAGGGTTTCTATTCCAACCTTGTCATTGTCTCAAAGAAGGAAGGCACCTACCATCCTATCCTGGACATAAAAAGCTGAACACATTTTTGTGTACCGTCTTTCAAAATGGAAAAGATCTGTACCATTTTTGCCTGTAGTTCATGAACGTCAATTTATGCCAACCATAGACTTAAAGGATGCATATCTACAAATTCAAATTCACAGGGATCATTTCCAGTTTCTAAGATTCTCAACAAACATTACCATTTCTTTCATGTAATTAGCAAGAGTCCATGAGCTAGTGACGTATGGGATATACATTCCTACCAGGAGGGGCAAAGTTTCCCAAACCTTAAAATGCCTATAAATACACCCCTCACCACACCCACAATTCAGTTTTACAAACTTTGCCTCCCATGGAGGTGGTGAAGTAAGTTTGTGCTAGATTCTACGTTGATATGCGCTTTGCAGCAGGCTGAAGCCCGGTTTTCCTCTCAGAGTGCAGTGAATGTCAGAGGGATGTGAAGAGAGTATTGCCTATTTTGAATACAATAGTCTTCCTCTAGGGGATCTATTTCATAGGTTCTCTGTTATCGGTTGTAGAGATTTCTTCTCCTACCTCCCTTTTCAGATCGACGATATACTTTTTTTTTTTTTTTTTTTTTTTTTTTTTTACATTTAAATATTTATTATTTTTCACAACAGTACATAACATATTCATTAATGCACATAAGTTTTTAACTGCGAAATAATTACAATATTTTCCAACACAATACAATACTGTACAATAACATTCCACATATTTTATACATGTTCTAATCCGTATTTCTAAATAAAGTAATTATCTACTTAAATACAAATTTAATTCCTTTGATCACTGTGAACTAAACCCTGTTATTTTATCCATATCCCAGCAAACAACTTGACTCTCTCTTAGCCCCCTATATTTTTAGATTAACTTAATTAATCCCTGTTTACTATCACTCTCTTAAAAAGATAACTGAGCCTTCTATAGCTTTACTTTCCCGAGCCTAATTCGAACAAATATAGCCCTAAAAAGTCTAAGCTACTCACCAAACTCAGGTTGTAAACCTCTTACATTTTTAGTGGGGCCAGTATTCTTTTTTTATTTGAGGATCTAGACTGTCGATAAAATTCCCCCATTTTTTATTAAATTCAACTATTCTTACTTCCTTGTCATATAATACATCAAATACTTCTGTATTCAATTGTTCTGTCATGCATAGGAGAAATTCTTTCATACTAGGTCCTCTGTTTAATAGCCATTTTTTCATTATACATTTTCTCCCCAGCAGAATTATCATGGAGAATAACTTTTGGCTTTCGTGTCTAACCTGCTGATTAGTTATTAACAAAATATTCATGAAATTAATGTTAATCTTATATTTAAAGATCTTGGAAGTCCAAAAACTGATCTTTTCCCAGTATTGTCCAATTTTCGGACATTCCCATATAAGATGTCTCAAGTTAGGGTCATATAAGTTACATTTAGCACAGTTTCTTTTACAATTAAACCATCTTGAGGCCATTTTAGGGGTTGTATAAAACCTATGTAAAATTTTTATTTGAGACTCCCTAAGATAAGAATCACATGTGGTTGTCATAGTTATTTTCAGAGAGTTTTCCACTTCCGTCACTTTCAGTAATACAGCGGCCTCTCTTTGCCACCCCTCAATAATCTTTTCTCTAATACTAACTAAGTTTGCTTCTAAAAGAATGTTATATACTCTTGAATTAGAGAAAATCCCTTTCTTGTAAGCCTCTGTCACCTCATATAAAGGATATATATCTGAGGTAATTTCTGCTTATTTACTTATAATATCCTTTATGTAATGTACTATCTGGTTATATGCATAATAATGTGAGTCAGGTAAGTTAAATTTACATTGAAGATCTTTAAATGTATATATCAATTTACTTACTGGAATTAATAAATCTCCTATCTTGTGTATGCCTTTTTTCTTCCATACCCTAAATATCACCGAATTCATACCTGGACCAAAGTCCGGTTTTCCAATTATGGGTAAATTTATTGAGCCTCTAATTGGAAAATGGATAATCTTACTGATGTTATACCATGCTTTCAGGACATCTCTATACATGATATTTTTAATTACCGGTTCAATGTCTTTCAGGTCAGTATGAAGTATAAAAGCCTTATTTATTCCTTTAGCTGCTATTTTTTCTAACGAGTTATCATAAAAATGTTCAGTGTCCATCATCCAATCTATGGCTAGCCTCGTCAATGAGGAAAGGTTATATAAATAAACATCCGGAAGCCCCAGTCCTCCACGTAGCATAGGTTGTTTTAGTTTATCCAAGCTAATACGTGTTTTTTTCCCTTTCCAAATAAACCTAGTAAAAGTCTTGTTTATTCTTTCAATATCTTTTCTAGGTATTAAAATTGGTAGCATGTTCAGAGGGTATAACAGCTTAGGTAAAATCATCATCTTAATTATATGTACTCTTCCCATAAGCGAAATGGGCAATAAATTCCACTGTTTAAGTGATTTTTCGACAAATTCAAGAATATTTTCAAAATTCAAATTGTACCATTTTTCTTGTTTGGGAGCTATGTTAATCCCTAAATATGTTATAAAGCTTAACACCTCTATAAACGGTAGTTCATCTATGGGTTCACTATCATTCTTATTCAACCATAGTATTTCTGATTTGGTGCTGTTAATTTTAAAACCGGAAACTTGTCCAAAATCAGATATTACATCAAAGATCTTTCTTAAGTGTATCTCAGGTTTCTGAATAAATAACAGCATGTCATCCGCATATAGCGAAAGATATCTTTCGCCCTCTATTTCTATACCAGGGTATAAACTCCTTAATTTAATTGCCAAGGGCTCCAATACTAAATTAAATAAAAGAGGAGATAGAGGACACCCCTGACGAGTTCCTCTACCCAAATTAAATCTAGATGATAATTCGTCATTAACCATGACAGATGCATTTGCGTTAAAGTAGACATTTTCAATAAATTTATTGAATAGCCCTTTTATATTATATTCAGCTAAGCAAGTTGATAAAAATGGCCATTCGACTCTGTCGAAAGCCTTTTCGGCATCTAGAGCTAACATTATAGTATTTGGTATCATTTCACTACTAATTTCTCCTGTTAAGTGTAGTCAGTCCACGGGTCATCATTACTTATGGGATATTAACTCCTCCCCAACAGGAAGTGCAAGAGGATCACCCAAGCAGAGCTGCTATATAGCTCCTCCCCTCTACGTCTCACCCAGTCATTCTCTTGCACCCAACTAATAGATAGGATGTGTGAGAGGACTGTGGTGATTAAACTTAGTTTTTTATATCTTCAATCAAAAGTTTGTTATTTTAAACGACACCGGAGTGTGTTGTTTCCTTCTCAGGCAGAATTTGAAGAAGAATCTACCTGAGTTTTTGTATATGATCTTAGCGGACGTAACCAAGATCCGTTTGCTGTTTTCGGCCATTCTGAGGAGTAAGGTAACTTCAGATCAGGGGACAGCGGGCAGGTTCACCTGCAAAGAGGTATGTTGCAGTATATTATTTTCTAAGGAATGGAATTGACTTTGAAAATACTGCTAATACCGATATAATGTAAGTACAGCCTTAAATGCAGTAGTAGCAACTGGTATCAGGCTGACATGTATATATGTTTTCACTTAAGTATTTCTGGGGAATGGCACTTCACTGGGAAAATACTGTATGCATATAACTTTTAGCCTAACTTGCAGTGTGAGCGACTAGCAGCAGGCTTTTTAATGACATTTCATATATTAGATTTTAAACGTTTACTGGCATGTTAAATCGTTTAATTATCTGAGGTACTTGGTGAAAATTGTTTTGGGCTTTATTTTCCACATGGCTGTCGTTGTTTTAAATTAAAACAGTTTACTGAGCTTCCCTCACTGTTGTAGTGTGAGTGGGAGGGGCCTATTTTGGCGCTTTTACTACGCATCAGAAATTCAGTCACAGTCTGTCCTTTTCTCCCTGCATGATCCAGGACGTCTCCACTGAGCTCAGGGGTCTTCAAAACTAGTTTTGAGGGAGGTAATCACTCACAGCAGACCTGTGAGACTGTGCTTGACTGTGATAAAAACGCTTATTTTGTCATTTGTTATACGTTTTTTTCTGATATTAAGGGTTAATCATCCATTGCTAATGTGTGCAATCCTTTGCTAAATTTGGTTTATATAACTAATCCGGTTCATATTTATTCAACTGTGTCAGTTTTTTGTGTGCTTCTTAAAGGCACAGTAACTATTTTACATATTGCTTGTAAATTTAGTTGAAAAATATTTCCAAGCTTGCTAGTCTAATTGCTAGTTTGTTTAAACATGTCTGACACAGAGGAAACTCTTTGTGCAATATGTTCAAAAGCCAAGGTGGAGCCCAATAGAAATTTATGTACTAATTGCATTGATGCTACTTTAAATAAAAGTCAATCTGTACATGTTAAGCAACATTCACCAGACAACGAGGGGGAAGTTATTCCGACTAACTTGCCTCACGTGTCAGTACCTGCATCTCCCGCTCAGGAGGTGCGTGATATTGTAACGCCAAGTACATCAGGGCGGCCATTACAAATCACTTTACAAGACATGGCTAATGTTATGACTGAAGTTTTGTCTAAATTGCCAGAACTTAGAGGTAAACAAGATCACTCTGGGATGAGAACAGAGTATACTGATAATGCTAGGGCCATGTCTGATACTGCGTCACAATATGCAGAGCATGAGGACGGAGAGCTTCATTCTGCGGGTGACGGATCTGATCCAAATAAATTGGATTCAGACATTTCAAATTTTAAGTTTAAGCTGGAAAACCTCCGTGTATTGCTAGGGGAGGTGTTAGTGGCTCTGAATGATTGTAACACAGTTGCAAACCCAGAGAAAATGTGTAGGTTGGAAAAATATTTTGCGGTACCGACGAGTACTGACGTTTTTCCTATACCTAAGAGACTTACTGAAATTATTACTAAGGAGTGGGACAGACCCGGTGTGCCTTTCTCACCCCCTCCTATATTCAGAAAAATGTTTCTAATAGACGCCACCACACGGGACTTATGGCAGACGGTCCCTAAGGTGGAGGGAGCAGTTTCTACTTTAGCTAAGCGTACCACTATCCCGGTGGAGGATAGCTGTGCCTTTTCAGATCCAATGGATAAAAAGTTAGAGGGTTACCTTAAGAAAATGTTTGTTCAACAAGGTTTTATATTACAACCCCTTGCATGCATTGCGCCTGTCACGGCTGCGGCAGCATTTTGGTTTGAGTCTCTGGAAGAGACCCTTGACTCAGCGACATTAGATGAGATTTCACTTAAGCTTAAAACCCTTAAGCTAGCTAATTCATTTATTTCTGATGCCGTAGTACATTTAACTAAACTTACGGCTAAGAATTCCGGATTCGCCATTCAGGCACGCAGAGCGCTGTGGCTAAAATCCTGGTCAGCTGATGTAACTTCTAAATCGAAACTACTTAACATACCTTTCAAGGGGCAGACTTTATTCGGGCCCGGTTTGAAAGAAATTATCGCTGATATTACGGGAGGTAAAGGCCATGCCCTGCCTCAAGACAGAGCCAAACCCAGGGCTAGACAGTCTAATTTTCGTGCCTTTCGTAATTTCAAGGCAGGAGCAGCTTCAACTTCCTCTGCTCCAAAACAGGAAGGAGCTGTTGCTCGCTACTGACAAGGCTGGAAACCTAACCAGGCCTGGAACAAGGGCAAGCAGGCTAGAAAGCCTGCTGCTGCCCCTAAGACAGCATGAAGTGAGGGCCCCCGATCCGGTAACGGATCTAGTGGGGGGCAGACTCTCTCTCTCTCTCTTCGCCCAGGCTTGGGCAAGAGATGTCCAGGATCCCTGGGCGTTGGAGATCATATCTCAGGGATATCTTCTGGACTTCAAAGCTTCTCCTCCACAAGGGAGATTTCACCTTTCAAGGTTGTCAACAAATCAGATAAAGAAAGAGGCGTTTCTACGCTGTGTACAAGACCTTTTACTAATGGGGGTAATCCATCCAGTTCCGCGGTCGGAACACGGACAAGGGTTTTACTCAAATCTGTTTGTGGTTCCCAAAAAAGAGGGAACCTTCAGACCAATATTGGATTTAAAGATCCTAAACAAATTCCTCAGAGTTCCATCATTCAAGATGGAAACTATTCGGACAATCTTACCCATGATCCAAAGAGGTCAGTACATGACCACAGTGGATTTAAAGGATGCTTATCTTCACATACCGATTCACAGAGAACATTACCGGTATCTAAGGTTTGCCTTCCTAGACAAGCATTACCAGTTTGTAGCTCTTCCCTTCGGGTTGGCTACGGCTCCAAGAATCTTTACAAAGGTTCTGGGCTCTCTTCTGGTGGTAGCTCCGTACCTAGACGACATTCTGATTCAAACTTCAAGCTTTCAAACTGCCAAGTCTTATACAGAGTTAGTACTGGCATTTCTAAGATCACATGGGTGGAAAGTAAACGAGGAGAAGAGTTCTCTCTTACCACTCACAAGAGTTCCCTTCTTGGGGACTCTTATAGATTCTGTAGAAATGAAAATTTACCTGACAGAGGACAGGTTAACAAAGCTTCTAAATGCTTGCCGTGCCCTTCATTCCATTCAACACCCGTCAGTGGCTCAATGCATGGAGGTAATCGGCTTAATGGTAGCGGCAATGGACATAGTTCCTTTCTCCAACATAGGTGTGTCCGGTCCACGGCGTCATCCTTACTTGTGGGATATTCTCTTCCCCAACAGGAAATGGCAAAGAGCCCAGCAAAGCTGGTCACATGATCCCTCCTAGGCTCCGCCTACCCCAGTCATTCTCTTTGCCGTTGTACAGGCAACATCTCCACGGAGATGGCTTAGAGTTTTTTAGTGTTTAACTGTAGTTTTTATTATTCAATCAAGAGTTTGTTATTTTAAAATAGTGCTGGTATGTACTATTTACTCAGAAACAGAAAAGAGATGAAGATTTCTGTTTGTATGAGGAAAATGATTTTAGCACCGTAACTAAAATCCATGGCTGTTCCACACAGGACTGTTGAGAGCAATTAACTTCAGTTGGGGGAACAGTGTGCAGTCTCTTACTGCTTGAGGTATGACACATTCTAACAAGACGATGTAATGCTGGAAGCTGTCATTTTCCCTATGGGATCCGGTAAGCCATGTTTATTAAGATAGTAAATAAGGGCTTCACAAGGGCTTATTAAGACTGTAGACTTTTTCTGGGCTAAATCGATTCATTATTAACACATATTTAGCCTTGAGGAATCATTTATTCTGGGTATTTTGATATGATTATATCGGCAGGCACTGTTTTTGACACTTTATTCTTTAGGGGCTTTCCCTAATCATAGTCAGAGCCTCATTTTCGCGCCGGTATGGCGCACTTGTTTTTGAGGACAGCATGGCATGCAGCTGCATGTGTGTGGAGCTCTGTTACACAGAAAAGTCTTTCTGAAGGCATCATTTGGTATCGTATTCCCCTTTGGGCTTGGTTGGGTCTCAGCAAAGCAGATTCCAGGGACTGTAAAGGGGTTAAATATAAAAACGGCTCCGGTTCCGTTATTTTAAGGGTTAAAGCTTCCAAATTTGGTGTGCAATACTTTTAAGGCTTTAAGACACTGTGGTGAAATTTTGGTGAATTTTGAACAATTCCTTCATACTTTTTCGCAATTGCAGTAATAAAGTGTGTTTAGTTTAAAATTTAAAGTGACAGTAACGGTTTTATTTTAAAACGTTTTTTTTGTGCTTTGTTATCAAGTTTATGCCTGTTTAACATGTCTGAACTACCAGATAGATTGTGTTCTGACTGTGGGGAAACCAAGGTTCCTTCTCATTTAACTATATGTATTTTATGTCATAAAAAATTTAGTAAAAATGATGCCCAAGATGATTCCTCAAGTGAGGGGAGTAAGCATGGTACTGCATCATCCCCTCCTTCGTCTACACCAGTCTTGCCCATACAGGAGGCCCCTAGTACATCTAGTGCGCCAATACTCCTTACTATGCAACATTTAACGGCTGTAATGGATAATTCTATCAAAAACATTTTAGCCAATATGCCCACTTATCAGCGAAAACGCGACTGCTCTGTTTTAGAAAATTCTGTAGAGCATGAGAACGCTGATGATATGGTTCCTGAAGGGCCCCTACACCAGTCTGAGGGGGCCAGGGAGGTTTTGTCTGAGGGAGAAATTTCAGATTCAGGAAACATTTCTCAACAAGCTGAACCTGATGTGATTACTTTTAAATTTAAGTTGGAACATCTCCGCGCTCTGCTTAAGGAGGTGTTATCCAATTTGGATGATTGTGATTATCTGGTCATTCCAGAACCATTATGTAAAATGGAAAAGTTCTTAGAGGCCCCGGGGCCCCCCGAAGCTTTTCCTATATCCAAGCGGGTGGCGTACATTGTTAGTAAAGAATGGGACAGGCCCGGTATACCTTTAGTACCTCCCCCCATATTTATAAAATTGTTTTCCTATAGTCGACCCCAGAAAGGACTGATGGCAGACAGTCCCCAAGGTCGAGGGGGCGGTTTCTACTCTACACAAGCGCGCCACTATACCCATAGAAGATAGTTGTGCTTTCCAAGATCCTATGGATAAAAAATTAGAAGGTCTGCTAAAGATGTTTGTTCAGCAAGGTTCCCTTCTACAACCAATTGCATGCATTGTCCCTGTCACTGCAGCCGCGTGTTTCTAGTTTGATGAGCTAGGAAAGGCGATTATTAGTAATTCTTCTTTTTATGAGGAGATTATGGACAGAATTCGTGCTCTTAAATTGGCTAATTCTTTCACCCTAGACGCCACCTTGCAATTGGCTAGGTTAGCGGCGAAAAAATTCTGGGTTTGCTATTGTGGCGCAGAGCGCTTTGGTTAAAATCTTGGGCAGCGGATGCGTCTTCCAAGAACAAATTGCTTGACATTCCTTTCAAGGGGAAAAACACTCTTTGGCCCTGACTTGAAAGAGATTATCTCTGATATCACTGGGGGCAAGGGCCACGCCCTTCCTCAGGATAGGTCTTTTCAAGACCAAAAATAAACCTAAGTTTCGTCCCTTTCGCAGAAAAGGATCAGCCCCAAGGGCTACGTCCTCTAAGCAGGAAGGTAATACTTCTCAAGCCAATCCAGCCTGGAGACTTATGCAAGGCTGGAACAAAGGAAAGCAGGCCAGGAAACCTGCCACTGCTACCAAGACAGCATGAAATGCGGGCCCCCGATCCGGGACCGGATCTGGTGGGGGGCAGACTCTCTCTCTTCGCTCAGGCTGGGGCAAGAGATGTTCTGGATCCTTGGGCGCTAGAAATAGTCTCCCAAGGTTATTCTCTGGAGTTCAAGGGGCTTCCTCCAAGGGGGAGGTTCCACAGGTCTCAGTTGTCTTCAGACCACATAAGAAGACAGGCATTCTTACATTGGGTAGAAGACCTGCTAAAAATGGGAGTGATTCATCCTGTTCCATTAGGAGAACAAGGGATGGGGTTCTACTCCAATCTGTTCATAGTTCCCAAAAAAGAGGGAACGTTCTGACCAATCTTAGATCTCAAGATCTTGAACAAGTTTCTCAAGGTTCCATCGTTCAAGATGGAAACCATTCGAACACTTCTTCCTTCCATCCAGGAAGGTCAATTCATGACCAAGGTGGATTTCAAGGATGCGTATCTACATATTCCTATCCACAAGGAACATCATCGGTTCCTACGGTTTGCATTCCTGGACAAGCATTTCCAGTTCGTGGCGTTTTCTTTCGGATTAGCCACTGCTCCTAGGATTTTCTCATAGGTACTAGGGTCCCTTCTGGCGGTGCTAAGACCAAGGGGCATTGCTGTAGTACCTTACTTGGACGACATTCTGATTCGAGCGTCGTCCCTTCCTCAAGTAAAGGCTCACACGGACATTGTCCTGGCCTTTCTCAGATCTCACGGATGGAAAGTGAACGTGGAAAAGAGTTCTCTATCTCCGTCAACGAGGGTTCCCTTCTTGGGAACTATAATAGACTCCTTAGAAATGAGGATTTTTCTGACAGAAGCCAGAAAAACAAAACTTCTAGACTCTTGTCGGATACTTCATTCCGTTCCTCTTCCTTCCATAGCGCAGTGCATGGAAGTGATAGGTTTGACGGTAGCGGCAATGGACATAGTTCCTTTTGTGCGCATTCATCTAAGACCATTACAACTGTTCATGCTCAGTCAGTGGAATGGGGACTATTCAGACTTGTCTCCGAAGATACAAGTAAATCAGAGGACCAGAGACTCATTCCGTTGGTGGCTGTCCCTGGACAACCTGTCACAAGGGATGACCTTCCGCAGACCAGAGTGGGTCATTGTCACGACCGACGCCAGTCTGATGAGCTGGGGCGCGGTCTGGGGATCCCTGAAAGCTCAGGGTCTTTGGTCTCGGGTAGAATCTCTTCTACCGATAAATATTCTGGAACTGAGAGCGATATTCAATGCTCTCAAAGCTTGGCCTCAGCTAGCGAGGGCCAAGTTCATACATCAACCATCAGGGGGGAACAAGGAGTTCCCTAGCGATGGAAGAAGTGACCAAAATCATTCTATGGGCGGAGTCTCACTCCTGCCACCTGTCTGCTATCCACATCCCAGGAGTGGAAAATTGGGAAGTGGATTTTCTGAGTCGTCAGACATTGCATCCGGGGGAGTAGGAACTCCATCCGGAAATCTTTGCCCAAGTCACTCAACCGTGGGGCATTCCAGACATGGATCTGATGGCCTCTCGTCAGAACTTCAGAGTTCCTTACTACGGGTACAGATCCAGGGATCCCAAGGCGGCTCTAGTGGATGCACTAGTAGCACCTTGGACCTTCAAACTAGCTTATGTGTTCCCGCCGTTTCCTCTCATCCCCAGGCTGGTAGCCAGGATCAATCAGGAGAGGGCGTCGGTGATTTTGATAGCTCCTGCGTGGCCACGCAGGACTTGGTATGCAGATCTGGTGAATATGTCATCGGCTCCACCATGGAAGCTACCTTTGAGACGAGACCTTCTTGTTCTAGGTCCGTTCGACCGACTCCAGCTGACTGCTTGGAGATTGAACGCTTGATCTTATCAAAGCGAGGGTTCTCAGATTCTGTTATTAATACTCTTGTTCAGGCCTGAAAGCCTGTAACCAGAAAAATTACCACATAATTTGGTATATCTGTTGGTGTGAATCTGCAGGATTCCCTTGGGACAAGGTTAAGATTCCTAAGAGTCTATCCTTCCTTCGAGAAGGATTGGAAAAAGGATTATCTGCAAGTTCCTTGATGGGACAGATTTCTGCCTTGTCTGTGTTACTTCACAAAAAGCTGGCAGCTGTGCCAGATGTTCTAGCCTTTGTTCAGGCTCTGGTTAGAATCAAGCCTGTTTACAAAATTTTGACTCCTCCTTGGAGTCTCAACCTAGTTCTTTCAGTTCTTCAGGGGGTTCCGTTTGAACCCTTACATTCCGTTGATATTAAGTTATTATCTTGGAAAGTTTTGTTTTTGGTTGCAATTTCTTCTGCTAGAAGAGTTTCAGAATTATCTGCTCTGCAGTGTTCTTCTCCTTATCTGGT
This sequence comes from Bombina bombina, assembly GCF_027579735.1. Taxonomy (NCBI): domain Eukaryota; kingdom Metazoa; phylum Chordata; class Amphibia; order Anura; family Bombinatoridae; genus Bombina; species Bombina bombina. Next base: position 1,282,460,232 of record NC_069499.1, on the reverse strand, counting down.
GTTCCATGCAGATAAGGTGGTTTTGCGTTCTAAACCTGGTTTTCTTCCAAAAGTTGTTTCTAACAAGAACATTAACCAGGAGATAGTTGTGCCTTCTTTGTGTCCTAATCCAGTTTCAAAGAAGGAACGTTTGTTGCACAACTTGGATGTAGTTCGTGCTCTCAAATTTTACTTAGCAGCTACTAAGGATTTCAGACAAACTTTGTCTTTGTTTGTTGTTTATTCTGGTAAACGGAGAGGTCAAAAAGCAACTTCTACCTCTCTCTCCTTCTGGATTAAAAGCATTATCCGATTGGCTTATGAGACTGCCGGACGGCAGCCTCCTGAAAGAATCACAGCTCACTCCACTAGGGCTGTGGCTTCCACATGGGCCTTCAAGAACGAGGCTTCTGTTGATCAGATATGTAAGGCAGCGACTTGGTCTTCACTGCACACTTTTTCTAAATTTTACAAATTTGATACTTTTGCTTCTTCTGAGGCTATTTTTGGGAGAAAGGTTTTGCAAGCCGTGGTGCCTTCGATTTAGGTGACCTGATTTGCTCCCTCCCTTCATCCGTGTCCTAAAGCTTTGGTATTGGTTCCCACAAGTAAGGATGACGCCGTGGACCGGACACACCTATGTTGGAGAAAACAGAATTTATGTTTACCTGATAAATTACTTTCTCCAACGGTGTGTCCGGTCCACGGCCCGCCCTGGTTTTTTTAATCAGGTCTGATAATTTATTTTCTTTAACTACAGTCACCACGGTAACATATGGTTTCTCCTATGCAAATATTCCTCCTTAACGTCGGTCGAATGACTGGGGTAGGCGGAGCCTAGGAGGGATCATGTGACCAGCTTTGCTGGGCTCTTTGCCATTTCCTGTTGGGGAAGAGAATATCCCACAAGTAAGGATGACGCCGTGGACCGGACACACCGTTGGAGAAAGTAATTTATCAGGTAAACATAAATTCTGTTTTTGCACGCCTGCACCTCAGACCGCTGCAATTGTGCATGCTAAGTCAGTGGAATGGGGGTTACTCAGATTTGTCCCCTACGCTGAATCTTGATCAGGAGACCAGAGATTCTCTTCTATGGTGGCTTTCTCGGCCACATCTGTCCAGGGGGATGCCCTTCAGCAGGCCAGACTGGACAATTGTAACTACAGACGCCAGCCTACTAGGTTGGGGCGCTGTCTGGAATTCCCTGAAGGCTCAGGGATCATGGACTCAAGAGGAGAGTCTCCTTCCAATAAACATTCTGGAATTGAGAGCAGTTCTCAATGCCCTTCTGGCTTGGCCTCAGTTAGCAACTCTGAGGTTTATCAGGTTTCAGTCGGACAACATCACGACTGTGGCTTACATCAACCATCAGGGAGGGACGAGAAGTTTCTTAGCGATGATGGAAGTATCAAAGATAATTCGCTGGGCAGAGTCTCACTCTTGCCACCTGTCAGCGATCCACATCCCAGGAGTGGACAACTGCGAGGCGGATTTCCTAAGTCGCCAGACTTTTCATCCGGGGGAGTGGGAACTTCATCCGGAGGTCTTTGCCCAAATACTTCGACGTTGGGGCAAACCAGATATGGATCTCATGGCGTCTCGCCGGAACGCCAAGCTTCCTCGTTACGGGTCCAGGTCCAGGGACCCGGGAGCGGTCCTGATAGATGCCTTGACAGCACCTTGGACCTTTAGGATGGCTTATGTGTTTCCACCCTTCCCGATGCTTCCTCGTTTGATTGCCAGGATCAAACAGGAGAAAGCATCAGTGATTCTAATAGCGCCTGCGTGGCCACGCAGGACCTGGTATGCAGATCTAGTGGACATGTCATCCTGTCCACCTTGGTCTCTGCCTCTGAGACAGGACCTTCTAATTCAGGGTCCTTTCAAACATCAAAATCTAATTTCTCTGAAGCTGACTGCATGGAAATTGAACGCTTAATTTTATCAAAGCGTGGATTTTCGGAGCCAGTAATTGATACCTTAATACAGGCTAGGAAACCTGTTACCAGGAAAATTTACCATAAGATATGGCGTAAATACTTACTCTGGTGCGAATCCAAGGGTTACTCATGGAGTAAGGTTAGGATTCCTAGGATATTGTCTTTTCTACAAGAAGGTTTAGAAAAGGGTTTATCTGCTAGTTCGTTAAAGGGACAGATCTCAGCTCTGTCCATCCTTTTACACAAGTGTCTGTCAGAAGTTCCAGACGTTCAGGCTTTTTGTCAGGCTTTGGCCAGGATTAACTGAGCAAAGGAAGAGGAAGGGACCTCTTAAAAGACTGCACAAATAGCACTCTGTGCCTGGACTAGTAGTGGAGAAAATTGGGAAAGTTAAAATATAACTTTTATTTAGTAGTTTAAAATAAGACTCATAATTAAAAACAACCAAAAAGTAGAAAGCCCATTCCTAAATTATCAGTAAGCCTTTGAGATATCCAAAGTAGTTAAAGGAATTTATATAGGTGGAGAGCTATATCATAGACCACTATTTAGAAAATATATAATATATAGTGAGGATCAGTATTGTACTATTATTCTCTGGGTGTGTTGTGATTGTTTATTCTCCAATTGTGTAGATGAAGTATGACACCTTATAAGTGTTTATATGCACTTTTGTAGTTTTGTGGTATCACTCTATAAGTGCTTATATCAGTATATTCATATCATACTTGAGTTGGAATAAAAATTCATGAAATAGGTTTCATATTAATCAAAAAAGTGCACAACACGTTTTAAAGCAGTCAAATGACACACAACTTCTTGTGGGTATGTTTGTAGATTTTATTTGTGATTGTGTGACTTCACATTTTATATGTACATAATATCATATTTATATAATACTTCAGTTATTACTGGAGAATGTCGCTTTGGGAGCATGCAAATTGCATATATCCCTTCTCTCCAGTCAACCTGAAAATTTATTTGTGATTTAATATGCTTGTGTGATAACACTTTCATATCACTTTCATATTATCCCTGAGAGAATATACATTAAAGCAAAAGAGACACGTATAGATTTATATTAGGTACACGTATTGATTACTGAGTATAAGAATCCACTCAGATAAGATAGTGTCCGTGTCTTATTGCTGAATTATACACTGAGATTTCTGGCTTAATTGGTAGTATTCCTATAATGGTCTGTGTTAGCACAACATTTTACAGCATCTAGGTTGAGATATTTTCTTTGTAAATGGTCAAATACAGGTCTTTATGCTGCAGTTGCTGTGTCATTTACATTTGGTGTATCTCATACAAGTGATTGATGTCAAATGTATTTGCTGTTTATTTACTCATTATAAGCATAGAATTATTCCCTTGTTATATTGTTGGGATAATGTTGTGATAAACAAATTTTAAATACGATGAATTATAGCAAATAAACTAGTGGATTAGTTATGGTTGAGCATGCATCTGAAGATTATACTGTTATACAAGGTTTTTATATAGCCTTGTGACTGTGCCGGTCGATATCCGGTTTATGATTGATGCCGCTAAAGTGCTATTCACTCTTATGAAGCTACCTATTGAAAGTGATTCTTTTTGTATATTTTAGCAGATATATCAATCCTGCTAGTTCAATATGACAATGGTAACTAGTTTGTTATAAGTTGTAACTCAGTTATTGGTCAGTTACCACCTGAAATTAAGCCGCCAAATTTAAATAATATTCCTCACTGATACTAAGTAACTCAGTACACTCAGTCTATGTTTATCGATAGCTCAATTTCTTAACCAGTTAGCATGTTACTAAGTTTGTTTGTGTCGATTAGTACGTTTGGTATTAAGTCTATTTCCACCTATATAGGCTGACACTTTGAGGTATACGGGCGAAACCGGTCAGGGGGTTGTAGAGCTTAGGGAAGCTCTATTTATTTTTAAACTATACCTCAAAGTGTCAGCCTATATAGGTGGAAATAGACTTAATACCAAACGTACTAATCGACACAAACAAACTTAGTAACATGCTAACTGGTTAAGAAATTGAGCTATCGATAAACATAGACTGAGTGTACTGAGTTACTTAGTATCAGTGAGGAATATTATTTAAATTTGGCGGCTTAATTTCAGGTGGTAACTGACCAATAACTGAGTTACAACTTATAACAAACTAGTTACCATTGTCATATTGAACTAGCAGGATTGATATATCTGCTAAAATATACAAAAAGAATCACTTTCAATAGGTAGCTTCATAAGAGTGAATAGCACTTTAGCGGCATCAATCATAAACCGGATATCGACCGGCACAGTCACAAGGCTATATAAAAACCTTGTATAACAGTATTATCTTCAGATGCATGCTCAACCATAACTAATCCACTAGTTTATTTGCTATAATTCATCGTATTTAAAATTTGTTTATCACAACATTATCCCAACAATATAACAAGGGAATAATTCTATGCTTATAATGAGTAAATAAACAGCAAATACATTTGACATCAATCACTTGTATGAGATACACCAAATGTAAATGACACAGCAACTGCAGCATAAAGACCTGTATTTGACCATTTACAAAGAAAATATCTCAACCTAGATGCTGTAAAATGTTGTGCTAACACAGACCATTATAGGAATACTACCAATTAAGCCAGAAATCTCAGTGTATAATTCAGCAATAAGACACGGACACTATCTTATCTGAGTGGATTCTTATACTCAGTAATCAATACGTGTACCTAATATAAATCTATACGTGTCTCTTTTGCTTTAATGTATATTCTCTCAGGGATAATATGAAAGTGATATGAAAGTGTTATCACACAAGCATATTAAATCACAAATAAATTTTCAGGTTGACTGGAGAGAAGGGATATATGCAATTTGCATGCTCCCAAAGCGACATTCTCCAGTAATAACTGAAGTATTATATAAATATGATATTATGTACATATAAAATGTGAAGTCACACAATCACAAATAAAATCTACAAACATACCCACAAGAAGTTGTGTGTCATTTGACTGCTTTAAAACGTGTTGTGCACTTTTTTGATTAATATGAAACCTATTTCATGAATTTTTATTCCAACTCAAGTATGATATGAATATACTGATATAAGCACTTATAGAGTGATACCACAAAACTACAAAAGTGCATATAAACACTTATAAGGTGTCATACTTCATCTACACAATTGGAGAATAAACAATCACAACACACCCAGAGAATAATAGTACAATACTGATCCTCACTATATATTATATATTTTCTAAATAGTGGTCTATGATATAGCTCTCCACCTATATAAATTCCTTTAACTACTTTGGATATCTCAAAGGCTTACTGATAATTTAGGAATGGGCTTTCTACTTTTTGGTTGTTTTTAATTATGAGTCTTATTTTAAACTACTAAATAAAAGTTATATTTTAACTTTCCCAATTTTCTCCACTACTAGTCCAGGCACAGAGTGCTATTTGTGCAGTCTTTTAAGAGGTCCCTTCCTCTTCCTTTGCTCAGTAAACTATACTGCATAGCACCAACTTTTCTGCCATAACTCAAATATAGACAAGAACTAGGATTTTTGTCAGCCAATATTACTATAGAAAAGGTTGCCGTTGTGGTGCCACTGTATTTTGCGTTGTATCATTTGGCCAGGATTAAGCCTGTGTTTAAATCTGTTGCTCCGCCGTGGAGCTTAAACTTAGTTCTTAACGTTTTACAGGGTGTTCCGTTTGAACCCCTTCACTCCATTGATATCAAGCTGTTATCTTGGAAAGTTCTGTTTTTAATGGCTATTTCCTCGGCTCGTAGAGTCTCTGAATTATCAGCCTTACATTGTGATTCTCCGTATCTGATTTTTCATTCAGATAAGGTAGTTCTGCGCACTAAACCTGGGTTCTTACCTAAGGTAGTCACTAACAAGAATATCAATCAAGAGATTGTTGTTCCATCATTGTGTCCTAACCCTTCTTCGAAGAAGGAACGACTTCTGCACAATCTAGATGTAGTCCGTGCCCTGAAATTTTATTTACAGGCAACTAAAGATTTTCGACAAACTTCTTCCCTGTTTGTCGTTTAGTCTGGACAGAGGAGAGGTCAAAAAGCATCTGCTACCTCTCTATCCTTTTGGCTTCGTAGCATAATACGCTTAGCCTATGAGACTGCTGGACAGCAACCTCCTGAAAGGATTACAGCTCATTCTACTAGAGCTGTGGCTTCCACTTGGGCCTTTAAGAATGAGGCCTCTGTTGAAAAGATTTGCAAGGCTGCAACTTGGTCTTCTCTTCATACTTTTTCCAAATTTTACAAATTTGACACTTTTGCTTCTTCGGAGGCTGTTTTTGGGAGAAAGGTTCTTCAGGCAGTGGTTCCTTCCGTATAGAGATCCTGCCTGTCCCTCCCGTCATCCGTGTACTTAGCTTTGGTATTGGTATCCCATAAGTAATGATGACCCGTGGACTGACTACACTTAACAGGAGAAAACATAATTTATGCTTACCTGATAAATTCCTTTCTCCTGTAGTGTAGTCAGTCCACGGCCCGCCCTGTTTTTTAAGGCAGGTCTAAATTTTTTAATTATACTCCAGTCACCACTGCACCCTATAGTTTCTCCTTTCTCGTTTGGTTCTTGGTCGAATGACTGGGTGTGACGTAGAGGGGAGGAGCTATATAGCAGCTCTGCTTGGGTGATCCTCTTGCACTTCCTGTTGGGGAGGAGTTAATATCCCATAAGTAATGATGACCCGTGGACTGACTACACTACAGGAGAAAGGAATTTATCAGGTAAGCATAAATTATGTTTTGTTGTTTCAGCAGCCAAAAATAATTAACTATATGAAGTACTTTACGAATGTTTTTACTAGAGGACCTAGCCTGAATGAAACCTGATTGATCCTTGTGTATTAGCTCTGGAAGAAGGGCTTTTAATCTATTAGAGCATATTTTAGTCAATATCTTATAGTCTTGATTTAACAAAGATATAGGGCGGTATGAAGTAACAGATTGTGGCTCTTTACCACTTTTAGGGATCACAATAATATTAGCAGCTGAGAACGTTGTCGAGGGTCTTATTTTGTCTCTGAGATAATCATTGAATAACTGTGTCAATATATCTATTAATGATTCTTTCATACTTTTATACCATTCCGCCGGTAGACCATCAGGTCCAGGGGCTTTATCTAATGGTAAGGTTGATATTACCTCATTAACTTCTTGTGGTGTTATATTAGAGTTTAAAGCTTCTTGTTGTTCTTGTGAGATCTTTGGTATTTTAATGTCCTCTATGTTAAATTTACTATTTCTTTACTTCTCTCTGATGTATAAAGTTTGCAGTAATATTTCCTAAACTCCTCTAGTATCTCAGAGTTATTATTTAGTAATTTTCCCTTGGACTTTAAAGATAAGATTTGTTTAGACGAATTTTGTGTTTTAACTAAAGAGGCCAGCATCTTACCAGATCTATTCCCGAATCTGTATAACTTCCCTTTTTCCTTCCTAATATCTCTTATAGCTTGCTGGTTTAAATGTATCTCTAGTTCTTTTCTGTTCTCCATATATTTTTTTCTCCAATATTCCGCTCTAGTTTCTACATATTGACTATATGAGTGTGATGTTCTTTCACTCAGATCTTTATATTGTCTGTTGATCTCTCTATTATATTTTAAAACATATGAAGTTATCTCCCCCCTGATTACTGCTTTTCCTGTTTCCCAAATAATTTCAATATTCTGATCACCTACCAAATTATGGTTTAAATATTCTCTCCAACTTTGCTTAATATGATCTATAAATTTATCCGATCCATACAGGAATTTTGGATACCTAAAACTTAATATTCCCGACTTTCTTCTTCCTAATGTTAAACCTAACTCAACCACAGCGTGATCAGAAATAATAATTTCATTAATATTAACCTCTTTAGCATGTGTAGTCAAAGCTTTAGAAATCAGAAAAAAATCAATCCTGGAAAATGAAGCTTGAGCTTTTGAATGGTATGTATATTCTCTTTGTGATGGATTTTTATACCTCCATATTTCTACTAAATTTAATGACTCTTAAGAGGTTCACCATTCTTTTATCATATTTCCCTCTTTTAATTACGCCTTTCTTTTGACCTCCTAACCCATTGCTACTTCTATCCAAATTAAAATCAGGGGAAAGGTTAAAATCACCACCTATTACTAATTTAGTGTCTACATACTTATACAAGATTTTTAACAGTTTTTCCCAAAATTGTTGATTCGTCTCGTTTGGACCGTATATATTACATATCGTTATTTGTTCGTTGTTAATAACCACTGATATTATTATATATCTGCCAAATGAATCGTATACTATATTTTTAATCTCATATTCTAATGATTTGCTAAATAGAATTGCCAATCCTCTACTTGCTTTCTTATATGATAGAAAAACCACTTCCTTCACCCAATCTCTTTAATTTCTCATGCTCTTTATCCAATAAGTGGGTTTCTTGCAAAAGGGCCACGTCTACTTTACATATTTTTCTTAAATGATTAAGGATAGTTTTTCTTTTTATGGGGGAATTAATTCCCCCAACATTCCATGATGATATGTTTATAATTTCTACTTTTCATAGAACTATTTGAGTTCAAGAGAGTACGGATAAACCGCAGAACACGGCAGGGTAAGGGAGGAGAAAGAGAGAAAAAAAATTAAAAATTATACTGTGTTCCTGTGATTTCAGGTGTAAGTTAGTGCATTTCAATAAATATAGTTATCCATAGTGTGAATAAAATATAATCTTCTTTAAATCTGTTAATCTATCTATTTTATTAGATTATTAGTGTTTTTTGTTTTTTAAAAAACCACTATTTCTTATTTCCCTATCATTAATCCTTATATAACCTCAAAATGGAAAATACTACATCTGTGTATTAGTGTTATAAGACTATTTAGTAAAGGTGAGGAAATTTTTTTTATCTTCCCTTCTCTTTTTCTTTCTCTTTTTCCAATGTGTTCCTGTAGTTTCAGATATAAGTTAGTGCAATGCCGTGAGTCTAGTTATCTATAATGTGAATAAAATATAATCCTCTTTAAATTCTTTAATCTATCTATTTTATCAGATTATTAGTATTTCTTCTGTTATGTGTGATCAGTCCACGGGTCATCATTACTTCTGGGATATAACTCCTCCCCAACAGGAAGTGCAAGAGGATTCACCCAGCAGAGCTGCATATAGCTCCTCCCCTCTACGTCACTCCCAGTCATTCTCTTGCACCCAACGACTAGATAGGATGTGTGAGAGGACTATGGTGATTATACTTAGTTTTTATAACTTCAATCAAAAGTTTGTTATTTTACAATAGCACCGGAGCGTGTTATTGCCTCTCTGGCAGAGTTTGAAGAAGAATCTACCAGAGTTTTTACTATGATTTTAACCGGAGTAGTTAAGATCATATTGCTGTTTCTCGGCCATCTGAGGGAGGTAAAAGCTTCAGATCAGGGGACAGCGGGCAGATGAATCTGCATTGAGGTATGTAGCAGTTTTTATTTTCTGAATGGAATTGATGAGAAAATCCTGCCATACCGTTATAATGACATGTATGTATACTCTACACTTCAGTATTCTGGGGATGGTATTTCACCGGAATTACTCTGTTAAAAGTACATTAAACCTTTTAATAGGTATTTATTATGTTAAACGTTTTTGCTGGAATGTAGAATCGTTTGCATTTTCTGAGGTACTGAGTGAATAAATATTTGGGCATTATTTTTCCACTTGGCAGTTGCTTGTTTTAATTGTGACAGTTTCGTTTCTCTCTCACTGCTGTGTGTGAGGGGGAGGGGCCGTTTTTTGGCGCTCTTTGCTACGCATCAAAAATTTCCAGTCAGTTACTCTTGTATTTCCTGCATGTTCCGGTTCATCTCTATCAGAACTCAGGGGTCTTCAAACTTCTTTGGAGGGAGGTAGATTCTCTCAGCAGAGCTGTGAGATTTATATATTGACTGTGATTAAAAACGTTGCTCTGTAATTTTTATGTTTCAAATTTAATTATTGTTACTTTACTAATGGGAACAAACCTTTGCTAAAAGTTGTGTTGTTTTTAAGGATTGATGCTATAACTGTCTGTTCAGTTCATTATTTCAACTGTCATTTAATCGTTTAGTGCTTCTTTGAGGCACAGTACGTTTTTCTTAAATAAGATTGTAACCAAGTTGCAAGTTTATTGCTAGTGTGTTAAACATGTCTGATTCAGAGGAAGTTACCTGTGTCACTTGTTCCAATGCCAAGGTGGAGCCCAATAGAAATTTATGTACTAACTGTATTGATACTACTTTAAATAAAAGCCAATCTGTACAAATTGAACAAATTTCACCAAACAGCGAGGGGAGAGTTATGCCGACTAACTCGCCTCATGTGTCAGTACCTGCATCTCCCGCCCGGGAGGTGCGTGATATTATGGCGCCTAGTACATCTGGGCGGCCATTACAGATAACATTACAAGATATGGCTACTGTTATGACTGAAGTTTTGGCTAAATTACCAGAACTAAGAGGCAAGCGTGATCACTCTGGGGTGAGAACAGAGTGCGCTGATAATACTAGGGCCATGTCTGATACTGCGTCACAGCTTGCAGAGCATGAGGACGGAGAGCTTCATTCTGTGGGTGATGGTTCTGATCCAAACAGATTGGATTCAGATATTTCAAATTTTAAATTTAAATTGGAGAACCTCCGTGTATTACTAGGGGAGGTTTTAGCGGCTCTTAATGATTGTAACACTGTTGCAATACCAGAGAAATTGTGTAGGTTGGATAAATACTTTGCGGTACCGGCGAGTACTGACGTTTTTCCTATACCTAAGAGACTAACTGAAATTGTTACTAAGGAGTGGGATAGACCCGGTGTGCCGTTCTCACCCCCTCCAATATTTAGAAAGATGTTTCCAATAGACGCCACCACACGGGACTTATGGCAAACGGTCCCTAAGGTGGAGGGAGCAGTTTCTACTTTAGCTAAGCGTACCACTATCCCGGTGGAGGATAGCTGTGCTTTTTCAGATCCAATGGATAAAAAATTAGAGGGTTACCTTAAGAAAATGTTTGTTCAACAAGGTTTTATATTGCAACCCCTTGCATGCATCGCGCCGATTACGGCTGCGGCAGCATTTTGGATTGAGTCTCTGGCAGAGAACCTTAGTTCAGTTACGCTGGACGACATTACGGACAGGCTTAGAGTCCTTAAACTAGCTAATTCATTCATTTCGGAGGCCGTAGTACATTTAACCAAACTTACGGCTAAGAACTCAGGATTCGCCATTCAGGCACGTAGGGCGCTGTGGCTAAAATCCTGGTCAGCTGATGTAACTTCTAAGTCCAAATTACTTAATATACCTTTCAAGGGGCAAACTTTATTTGGGCCCGGTTTGAAAGAAATTATCGCTGACATTACAGGAGGTAAGGGCCACGCCCTGCCTCAAGACAAAGCCAAAGCTAAGGCTAGACAGTCTAATTTTCGTCCCTTTCGGAATTTCAAAGCAGGAGCAGCATCAACTTCCACTGCACCGAAACAGGAAGGAGCTGTTGCTCGTTACAGACAAGGCTGGAAACCTAACCAGTCCTGGAACAAGGGCAAGCAGGCCAGGAAACCTGCTGCTGCCCCAAAGACAGCATGAACCGAGGGCCCCCGATCCGGGACCGGATCTGGTGGGGGGCAGACTCTCTCTCTTCGCCCAGGCTTGGGCAAGAGATGTTCAGGATCCCTGGGCGCTAGAGATCATATCTCAGGGATACCTTCTAGATTTCAAATTCTCTCCCCCAAGAGGGAGATTTCATCTGTCAAGGTTGTCAACAAACCAGATAAAGAAAGAAGCGTTTCTACGCTGTGTACAAGATCTGTTATTAATGGGAGTGATCCATCCGGTTCCGCGGTCGGAACAAGGACAAGGGTTTTACTCAAACCTGTTTGTGGTTCCCAAAAAAGAGGGAACTTTCAGGCCAATCTTGGATTTAAAGATCCTAAACAAATTCCTAAGAGTTCCATCGTTCAAAATGGAAACTATTCGGACAATCTTACCCATGATCCAAAAGGGTCAGTACATGACCACAGTGGATTTAAAGGATGCTTACCTTCACATACCGATTCACAAAGATCATTACCGGTATCTAAGGTTTGCCTTCTTAGACAGGCATTACCAGTTTGTAGCTCTTCCATTCGGATTGGCTACGGCTCCAAGAATCTTCACAAAGGTTCTGGGTGCCCTTCTGGCGGTACTAAGACCGCGAGGAATTTCGGTAGCTCCGTACCTAGACGACATTCTGATACAAGCTTCAAGCTTTCAAACTGCCAAGTCTCATACAGAGTTAGTTCTGGCATTTCTAAGGTCGCATGGATGGAAAGTGAACGAAAAGAAGAGTTCTCTTTTTCCTCTCACAAGAGTTCCATTCTTGGGGACTCTTATAGATTCTGTAGAAATGAAGATTTATCTGACAGAAGACAGATTAACAAAGCTTCTAAATGCATGCCGCGTCCTTCATTCCATTCAACTCCCGTCAGTAGCTCAATGCATGGAGGTGATCGGCTTAATGGTAGCAGCAATGGACATAGTACCCTTTGCACGTCTACATCTCAGACCGCTGCAATTGTGCATGCTGAGTCAGTGGAATGGGGATTACTCAGACTTGTCCCCTACTCTGAATCTGGATCAAGAGACCAGAAACTCTCTTCTATGGTGGCTTTCTCAACCACATCTGTCCAGGGGGATGCCATTCAGCAGGCCGGACTGGACAATTGTAACAACAGACGCCAGCCTACTAGGTTGGGGCGCTGTCTGGAATTCTCTGAAGGCTCAGGGACAATGGAATCAGGAGGAAAGTCTCCTGCCAATAAACATTCTGGAATTGAGAGCAGTCCTCCATGCCCTTCTGGCTTGGCCCCAGTTAAAAACTCGGGGGTTCATCAGGCTTCAGTCGGACAACATCACGACTGTAGCTTACATCAACCATCAAGGAGGGACAAGAAGCTCCCTAGCAATGATGGAAGTATCAAAGATAATTCGCTGGGCAGAGTCTCACTCTTGCCACCTGTCAGCAATCCACATCCCGGGAGTGGAGAACTGGGAGGCGGATTTCTTGAGTCGCCAGACTCTTCATCCGGGGGAGTGGGAACTTCATCCGGAGGTCTTTGCCCAAATACTTCGACGTTGGGGCAAACCAGAGATAGATCTCATGGCGTCTCGCCAGAACGCCAAACTTCCTCGCTACGGGTCCAGATCCAGGGATCCGGGAGCGGTTCTGATAGATGCTTTGACAGCACCTTGGAACTTCGGGATGGCTTATGTGTTTCCACCCTTCCCGCTGCTTCCTCGATTGATTGCCAAAATCAAACAGGAGAGAGCATCAGTGATTCTAATAGCGCCTGCATGGCCACGCAGGACTTGGTATGCAGATCTAGTGGACATGTCATCCTGTCCGCCTTGGTCTCTACCTCTAAGACAGGACCTTCTGATACAGGGTCCATTCAAACATCAAAATCTAACTTCTCTGAAGCTGACTGCTTGGAAATTGAACGCTTGATTTTATCAAAACGTGGTTTTTCTGAGTCGGTTATTGATACCCTGATACAGGCTAGGAAGCCTGTTACCAGAAGGATTTACCATAAGATATGGCGTAAATACCTATACTGGTGCGAATCCAAAGGTTACCCCTGGAGTAAGGTTAGGATTCCTAGGATATTGTCCTTTCTACAAGAAGGTTTAAAAAAAAAGGGTTTATCGGCTAGCTCATTAAAGGGACAGATCTCAGCTCTGTCCATCTTGTTACACAGGCGTCTGTCAGAAAATCCAGACGTCCAGGCCTTTTGTCAGGCTTTAGCTAGGATCAAGCCTGTGTTTAAAACTGTTGCTCCGCCATGGAGTTTAAACTTAGTTCTTAACGTTTTACAGGGTGTTCCGTTTGAACCCCTTCATTCCATTGATATAAAATTGTTATCTTGGAAAGTTCTGTTTTTAATGGCTATTTCCTCGGCTCGAAGAGTCTCTGAGTTATCAGCCTTACATTGTGATTCTCCTTATCTGATTTTTCACTCAGACAAGGTAGTTCTGCGTACTAAACCTGGGTTCTTACCTAAGGTAGTCACTAACAGGAATATCAATCAAGAGATTGTTGTTCCATCCTTGTGTCCAAATCCTTCTTCAAAGAAGGAACGTCTTCTACACAATCTGGATGTAGTTCGTGCCCTCAAGTTCTACTTGCAGGCAACTAAGGATTTTCGACAAACGTCTTCCCTGTTTGTCGTGTACTCTGGTCAGAGGAGAGGTCATAAGGCTTCGGCTACCTCTCTCTCCTTCTGGCTTCGTAGCATAATTCGTTTAGCCTATGAGACTGCTGGACAGCAGCCTCCTGAAAGAATTACAGCTCATTCTACTAGAGCTGTGGCTTCCACTTGGGCCTTTAAGAATGAGGCCTCTGTTGAACAGATTTGCAAGGCTGCAACTTGGTCTTCGCTTCATACTTTTTCCAAATTTTACAAATTTGACACTTTTGCTTCTTCGGAGGCTATTTTTGGGAGAAAGGTTCTTCAGGCAGTGGTTCCTTCTGTATAATGAGCCTGCCTATCCCTCCCGTCATCCGTGTACTTTTGCTTTGGTATTGGTATCCCAGAAGTAATGATGACCCGTGGACTGATCACACATAACAGAAGAAAACATAATTTATGCTTACCTGATAAATTCCTTTCTTCTGTTGTGTGATCAGTCCACGGCCCGCCCTGTTTTTTAAGGCAGGTAAATATTTTTTTAAATTATACTCCAGTCACCACTTCACCCTTGGTTTCTCCTTTCTCGTTGATTCTTGGTCGAATGACTGGGAGTGACGTAGAGGGGAGGAGCTATATGCAGCTCTGCTGGGTGAATCCTCTTGCACTTCCTGTTGGGGAGGAGTTATATCCCAGAAGTAATGATGACCCGTGGACTGATCACACAACAGAAGAAAGGAATTTATCAGGTAAGCATAAATTATGTTTTTAAAGATCAATGTAACTCATTTTCAAATTATTAATCCTTATATATCCTCCAAGAGGTTAACAAGGCAGCAGTGTATTAGTGTTATAAAACTATTTAGTGAGATAGGTGAGAGAAAAAAAAAAAAATCTTTTTTTTTCTCTTCCTCTTCTCCTTCCTCTCTTCCTTCCTATTTAAGCTTTAAGTATCCCCCCTTACCATCCTTCCTCTCTTTCTTATAGTTTTAAATTTTGTTAGTTTCCAGAAACTTCATTATTTCCTCTATTATTCAAAATTTTTGTCTCATCTTGGAGTAGAATCTAAATTTTAGCTGGGAATATCACAAAGGCTTTAAATCCTTTGTTATTAAGCTCATTACATAGCGGTATCAGTTCTCTTCTAGCTCTAGCAGTATCTGCTGCATAATCTTGATAAATAGAAATTCTTCTATCTTGAAAAATCAGTGAGTTTATTTGTTTATATGCATTAAATAGTAACATTTTAGTATTAAAGCTAGCAAACTCAACTAAAACTGGTCTAGAAAAGTCTCGTGAGTAATTGTTCTTCTTTACTACATTAATTCTCTGAACTTTTTCAGAAATGGTAATTTTTCCTTAGGTATTCCCAATAAATTTGGGAGCTCCACTTCTACAAATTCTTTTAACTCATGTATCTTTATTGACTCAGGAATTCCTAAAATCCTTAAATTTTTCTGTCTCGAGCGGTTTTCTAAATTTTCTATTCTCATCGTTAGTGATTTGTTCTGTTTCTCTAACTCCATAATTCTTTCAATCAAATTTGTCTGACCATCTTCTATATCAGAGATTCTCTGTTCTGATTTGCTAAGTCTAAATTGAAAGTTCTTAATCTCTAAAGATAGTGTCTGAATATATCTTTGTACTTCATTTTGGACCCCATCTATTTTAGGAATTAAGATTTCAGTTATTTGAGTGATCAGGGATGACCCCTCTTTATCAGATATATTTTCCACTACAGCCATTGGTCTTTCTCAAAACCTATCTAATGATAGTCTTGTTTGCTTATCTCCTTGTTTTTTGGGCGGCATGATATTTTTAGTAAGAAATTTTTCCATAAACCAACTCTCTGATCTTTTTTCTCTCACTAGCTTATCTCTGTCCCTGATCAAAACATAATCCCTTTTCTTGCTCTTCCTTATATATAACTTAAACTACGTAGGTCAAATGCAGATATATTACCATAGAAACTTGAAATCACATACAGCCCTTCTTATATTTAAAGATTTCCCTGAATCTCAGATTTGCAAACGCTTATGATTTTTGCGCCTATTTAAGACAAAGTATAAATCAAAGGTATCCAATTTAACTAACAATTCCCCGTGTTTGAACAGGGTATGTAGTTATCAACACAGATTTACACCTTAACTAACCTCCTCCTTAACCATAAATATCAAATGTGTATAAAATTGTATATAGGGTTGTTACAATATGATTACAGGTTTTCTTACTAATTAACTCTTAGACCTATAAGCAAAAGCTTGTATGTATAGCATTTAATCCTAGCCTTACTATCAAAAATTGATCAATTATCTAAATAAGTAACTTCTTAAGAATATAATCTTTTTTCCTGTCCTTACTATATAAAAATGGTCAAATATATAGTTCAATTATTATATAAAATAATATCATTTAAGGTAAATTTCTAGTTAAGATCTTCAATTTCCAAATAAAATGGAGTCACTTCCCCATATTGTGCTAGAGGAAATAGAAAAAAAAAAAAAAAGAAATAATAATGGACTAATACATTTAAACAGTAAAAAAAGGATTTTACAGTATAGTCTCCGTTTAACTTAGTGTCTTCAAGTTGTTAATTCTAATATCAGGCATTGCCCCCAGGTTGGGTTTCTTCTGATAAAGACAGTCCTTTAACAGTTATTTAAAAGTAATGTTTGTCCCTTTAAATTCCAAAGTCAATTATTTAGAAACGCCTTTCTTGACCTTATATCACAGTCTTATGGCTTAAATTTTCTACTTTATCCAAGATGTAAAGTTTCTTCCCTTCTATTTTTAGTCGTAATATCTCCAGTGTTTTTTTTTTTTTTTTTGTTTTTTTTTGTCCTTTTTTCCTTTTATAGGGAGGATGAAGAGTACTTTGGATTACCTAATTACATATTAGTCTTAATGCCTTTCCCATATAATTTTAACAACTTTATCAGTTTTATCAGCAAACTAACGTTTTCTTTCCAATTTTTCTTTGCCAGTAAGTTCTTTAAATTCTTACAAATTTGACATAAGGCTTCCCATTCGCCTATTTCCTTGTTGTGTGTGTTACCACCACAGTAAGTTAACCAAATTGCTCCCAGAATAGTGTTGTCTTGCAGAAATCTTGTAAATTCAAAGTTGGAGCCTTTTAACAATGGAGTCTCTGAAAGTTAAACCCACAAAAATTCAGTTATTCTAACTAATAACACATAGAATCCCAGATAAAAGTATCTTCACTGGGGGAGATAGCCCATTATCGCACTTGTTACACTTATTAGAGAATTTTTCCAAATACAGCTTTTTCAGTTTGTTCAGCGCCTACCAGCCGATTCCTCAGCAAGTTAGCGCTGTACTCACGTTTATTGAAAGTTGTTCACAAACTCCCTTAGTGTAACGTTGGTTACCGGATGCGGTGCTCTCCCCCAGACTGGTCACTTCTTTTGAAGTCTGGAATTCTAGTGTTGGTCTCCTGTGCTGCGTTGTCAGACAGGACCAGATAGACCTCCGCCTATAAGGAAGTAAAGGAGGTACTTCTTCTATGGCAAACGACAGGGGAATGCTTCTCCACCCTCTTCCATCCTCCACAGTAGTCCCAACTCAACAGTCACGCTGGTCTGCGCTCCTTCTTTTGCCTCTGTCGTTTTCTCTTCTAACTCTCTCCTGTACCTCCTGTACCTCGCTCACCTCCTCCGTGACGAAGACCGCCCGACTAAGCAAGCTCCCGCTTAGCCTAGGGCCTAGTTGGTCGGCAGCTGCGATAGTACCTGCAGTTTGGAAAGTCAGTCTTTCAGCTCTCGCAAAATCCCGCCCACCGGAAACTGTCAACATATCAACGACGATATACTCTTATATACCATTACCTCTACTGATTCTCGTTTCAGTACTGGTTTGGCTATCTACTATATGTAGATGAGTGTCTTGGGGTAAGTAAATCTTATTTCTATTTATGACACTCAAAGCTATGGTTGGGCACTTTATATGTAAAGTTCTAAATATATGTTTTAAACTTATATTTGCCATGATTCAGGTTAATCAGCATTCCTTCTTTCAGACTGTCAGTTTCATTATTTTGGGAAATGCATATGAATAAATATTTTTTTCTTACCTTCAATTTTCAAATTGACTTTTTTCCCTGCGGACTGTTAGGCTCGCGGGGGCAGAAAATGCTTCAATTTATGGCGTCATTTTTGGCGCAAAATTTCGTCATTTCCGGCGCCATAGTTGACGCCGGAAGTTTACACATGGTTGAGTCATTTTTTGACGCATCTGTGTTACAGACGTTTTTTTGCGCCAAAAAATATGGGCGTCATTTTTGGCGCCAAAAAATATGGGCGTCATACTTGGCGCCAAAAAAATGTGGGCGTCTTACTTGGCGCCAAAAAAATATGGGCGTCATACTTGATGGTGTGTTTTCTCATTCAGAATATTCTTCATCAGATATTGACACTAACAAATCTACTTTTTTATTTTTAAATAGAGTACATTTGTTTTTTGTTGAAAAGGTGTTGATTATTTTGGATATTGAAGTAACTAGTTCTTTTGATTAAGACTAGCTAACATTTAAATTCTGCTTATTAACCTTCTGTGGTTTCTTCAGAGGTTTTTTTTCCAGTTCCTGATACTAGGGAATGGAATAGGTCGGGAATTTCTTTTATTCCTTCTTTAAGGTTTTTTAATTGTATCCTTTGCCGGCAGTTAGTTTTAAGTTTTGAGGAAGATCCCCCAAGTTAATGGGACTATCTCTACTCTTGCTAACATACTACTATTCCTATAGCAGATAGTACTTATTTTTTCCCTTGAGAACTTGTATCTTATTTAAGGAAAATTATTTATTTTCAGGTACTTTTCTTACATCTGTAATTTATTTGGCTGATGTTGCAACTGCTTCAGCTTTCTGGTTGGATACTTTAGTGCAACAAGTATCGGATTATGATTTGTTTAGCATTGTTAAGTTGATCAACATGCTAATAATTTCATTTGTGTTGTCATTTTTTTTATATTTTCGCAAATGAGGTTTAATCTATTTCTTTAGCTATTTTAGCTAGAAGAACTTTATGATTTCAATCTTGGAATGCTAATTTGATTTGTAAATTCCATATTTCTTTTTTTCCAAGGTAATCAATTATTTGGTTCACAATTGGATTCAATTCCTCAACTGTTACTCTGGGCTGCAAGATTGAGTTCTAAAGCTAAATATTAAGCTTTTTTTCTTACTAAGGAACGGAATTCTAATTCTTCCCCAAGTAACATATTTACAATTGGAAGTTTTCTTCATTCAATTTAAGCCATTTTTAAAATCCAAGTCAGCTTCCCAAATTTGCATTTAGGTGCAGTTCTTATTCCAGCTTAGCTGGTAAGGGGCAGGTTAAGACTTTCTTAATAAATTTGTTTGGGAATAGGATTCAGAGTAAAACCGTCTGTGAGAAGTATTTTTTCTCTCTCTAACATATTCCAGCTATTCCAGTAAGGCTCACACTTTCCTGAAGTGTGTTTCAGTCCTATATGTATTGGGTACTTGTGAAGCGCGGCTGGTTACCTGTTGGGGCTCAAGGCGCTGCTCAGACCTGGAGTTTGCTGTAGTATTTATACCAGTTCCTTTTTAGGAACAGGATTTGGGGGTTTTATTCAAAACTATTCATTATTTCAAAAACAGAAAATCTTTTTGAATTGTCATAAGTATACCATCTTTTAGAATGGAGTTTATATGGTCTATTCTGCCTTTTTGGTCAGTAATGGCATTTTTTGTTCACAATAGATACAATAGATGCATATCTTCATTTTCTGTTTTCATTCAGATTATTTTCATTTTCTGAGATTCTCTTTTTTTGACAAGCATTACCAATTTGTTGCTTTTCCTTCTGGTCTAGCGACAGCTCTAAGAATCTTTTCAAGGTTCTCAGTGTTTCCTTATTTGGACGGTTTCGTGGTACTGGCTCAGTCTTTTTCGTTCTGCGGAATCTCATATGATTCAACTTTTGTTGTTTCTTCAAGACATGGTTAGAGGATTTTTATCAAAAGCTCTTTGATTCCTCAGACAAGGGTCACCTTTTTTAGGTTTCCAGATAGATTGTGTCTGTCTTTGTCTCTAGCAGACAAGTGACAATTTTTTTGGGTTCCGTTTGTCGGAACCTTCAGTCTCTATTATTTCCTTCAGTTGCTATATGCATGGAAGTTTTTGGTATTATGGCTGCAGCATTGGATTCGATTCCCTTTGCTCATTTTCATAAGAAACCTTTCCAGTTTTTTATACTGAATTCATGGTGCAGGGATTCTAGGGTATCACTTTTTATATCTTTGAATCCCAATGTTCAACTATCTTTGATTTGGTGGTTAGATCACCTTCATATAGTTCTACGGGTCTCTTCGGTTCATTCAACCTGGACCATGATCACTACAGATGAGTCTTTTAGGTTGGAAGGCTGTCTGGGGATCTCTGTCAGCACAAGGGGTTTGGAAATCTCAGGAGGCGAGATTACCAATCGATATTTTGGAACTCCGTGCATCAGTTCAGTTTTGGCTTCTTTTTGAAGAAAGAGACGTTTGTTTTTCAGACAGACAATGTCACAATTGTGGCGTATGTCAATCATCAGGGTGGGACTCTCAGTCCTTAGGCTGTGAAAGAAGTATCTCGGATACTTGCTTGGACTAAATCCAGCTCCTGTCTAATTTCTGTGGTCCATTTCCCAGGTATAGATAATTGGGAAACGGATTATCTGTCCATCAAGCTTTGCATCCGGGAGAATGGTCTTTATCTAGATGTGTTTTTTTCAAATTGTTCAGATGTGTGGGCTTCCAGAAACAGATCTGATGGCATCTCATCTAAACAAGGAACTTACCAGGGGCCTATTCAGGTCCGGGGATCCTCTGGCGGAAGCAGTGTATGCATTGACACTTTCTTGGAGTTATCAATCTGCCTTTATTTTTTCGCCTCTGGTTCTTCTTTTTAGAGTGATTTTCAAAATCATCAGGGAGCAATCTTTTGTGTTGCTGGTGGTTCCAGCATGGCCGCACAGGTTTTGGTATATGGTTCTTGTTCGAATGTCCAGTTGCCAATCTTGGTCTCTTCCATTAAGGCCAGACCCTATACCTTAACATTCATTTCTCCAACATAGGTGTGTCCGGTCCACGGCGTCATCCTTACTTGTGGGATATTCTCTTCCCCAACAGGAAATGGCAAAGAGCCCAGCAAAGCTGGTCACATGATCCCTCCTAGGCTCCGCCTACCCCAGTCATTCTCTTTGCCGTTGTACAGGCAACATCTCCACGGAGATGGCTTAGAGTTTTTTAGTGTTTAACTGTAGTTTTTCATTATTCAATCAAGAGTTTGTTATTTTCAAATAGTGCTGGTACGTACTATTTACTCAGAAACAGAAAAGAGATGAAGAATTCTGTTTGTATGAGGAAAATGATTTTAGCAACCGTAACTAAAATCCATGGCTGTTCCACACAGGACTGTTGAGAGCAATTAACTTCAGTTGGGGGAACAGTTTGCAGTCCTTTGCTGCTTGAGGTATGACACATTCTAACAAGACGATGTAATGCTGGAAGCTGTCATTTTCCCTATGGGATCCGGTAAGCCATGTTTATTACGATTGTAAATAAGGGCTTCACAAGGGCTTATTTAGACTGTAGACCTTTTTTGGGCTAAATCGATTGATATTAACACTTATTTAGCCTTGAGGAATCATTTATTCTGGGTATTTTGATATAATAATATCGGCAGGCACTGTTTTAGACACCTTATTCTTTAGGGGCTTTCCCAAAGCATAGGCAGAGTCTCATTTTCGCGCCGGTGTTGCGCACTTGTTTTTGAGAGGCATGGCATGCAGTCGCATGTGAGAGGAGCTCTGATACTTATAAAAGACTTCTGAAGGCGTCATTTGGTATCGTATTCCCCTTTGGGTTTGGTTGGGTCTCAGCAAAGCAGATACCAGGGACTGTAAAGGGGTTAAAGCTTAAAACGGCTCCGGTTCCGTTATTTTAAGGGTTAAAGCTTCCAAAATTGGTGTGCAATATTTTCAAGGCTTTAAGACACTGTGGTGAAAGTTTGGTGAATTTTGAACAATTCCTTCATGTTTTTTCGCAATTGCAGTAATAAAGTGTGTTCAGTTTAAAATTTAAAGTGACAGTAACGGTTTTATTTCAAAACGTTTTTTGTACTTTCTTATCAAGTTTATGCCTGTTTAACATGTCTGAACTACCAGATAGACTGTGTTCTGAATGTGGGGAAGCCAGAATTCCTATTCATTTAAATAAATGTGATTTATGTGATAATGACAATGATGCCCAAGATGATTCCTCAAGTGAGGGGAGTAAGCATGGTACTGCATCATTCCCTCCTTCGTCTACACGAGTCTTGCCCACTCAGGAGGCCCCTAGTACATCTAGCGCGCCAATACTCCTTACTATGCAACAATTAACGGCTGTAATGGATAATTCTGTCAAAAACATTTTAGCCAAAATGAACCCTTGTCAGCGTAAGCGTGGATGCTCTGTTTTAGTTACTGAAGAGCATGACGACGCTGATATTAATATCTCTGAAGGGCCCCTAACCCAATCTGAGGGGGCCAGGGAGGTTTTGTCTGAGGGAGAAATTACTGATTTAGGGAACATTTCTCAGCAGGCTGAATCTGATGTGATTACTTTTAAATTTAAATTGGAACATCTCCGCATTTTGCTTAAGGAGGTATTATCCACTCTGGATGATTGTGAAAATTTGGTCATCCCAGAGAAACTATGTAAAATGGACAAGTTCCTAGAGGTGCCGGGGCTCCCAGAAGCTTTTCCTATACCCAAGCGGGTGGCGGACATTGTTAATAAAGAATGGGAAAGGCCCGGTATTCCTTTCGTCCCTCCCCCCATATTTAAAAAATTGTTTCCTATGGTCGACCCCAGAAAGGACTTATGGCAGTCAGTCCCCAAGGTCGAGGGAGCGGTTTCTACTTTAAACAAACGCACCACTATTCCCATAGAGGATAGTTGTGCTTTCAAAGATCCTATGGATAAAAAATTAGAAGGTTTGCTTAAAAAGATGTTTGTTCAGCAGGGTTACCTTCTACAACCCATTTCATGCATTGTCCCTGTCACTACAGCCGCATATTTCTGGTTTGATGAACTGATTAAGGTGCTCGATAGTGACTCTCCTCCTTATGAGGAGATTATGGACAGAGTCAATGCTCTCAAATTGGCTAATTCTTTCACTCTAGACGCCTCTTTGCAATTGGCTAAGTTAGCGGCTAAGAATTCTGGGTTTGCTATTGTGGCGCGCAGAGCGCTTTGGTTGAAATCTTGGTCGGCTGATGCGTCTTCCAAGAACAAGCTACTAAACATTCCTTTCAAGGGGAAAACGCTGTTTGGTCCTGACTTGAAAGAGATTATCTCTGATATCACTGGGGGTAAGGGCCATGCCCTTCCTCAGGATCGGCCTTTCAAGGCAAAAAATAGACCTAATTTTCGTCCCTTTCGTAAAAACGGACCAGCCCAAGGTGCTACGTCCTCTAAGCAAGAGGGTAATACTTCTCAGGCCAAGCCAGCTTGGAGACCAATGCAAGGCTGGAACAAGGGAAAGCAGGCCAAGAAACCTGCCACTGCTACCAAGACAGCATGAAATATTGGCCCCCGATCCGGGATCGGATCTGGTGGGGGGCAGACTCTCTCTCTTCGCTCAGGCTTGGGCAAGAGATGTTCTGGATCCTTGGGCGCTAGAAATAGTCTCCCAGGGTTATCTTCTGGAATTCAAGGGACTTCCCCCAAGGGGGAGGTTCCACAGGTCTCAGTTGTCTTCAGACCACATAAAAAGACAGGCGTTCTTACATTGTGTAGAAGACCTGTTAAAAATGGGAGTGATTCATCCTGTTCCATTGAGAGAACAAGGGATGGGGTTCTACTCCAATCTGTTCATAGTTCCCAAAAAAGAGGGAACGTTCAGACCAATCCTAGATCTCAAGATCTTAAACAAATTTCTCAAGGTCCCATCGTTCAAGATGGAAACCATTCGAACTATCCTTCCTTCCATCCAGGAAGGTCAATTCATGACCACGGTGGATTTAAAGGATGCGTATCTACATATTCCTATCCACAAGGAACATCATCGGTTCCTAAGGTTTGCATTCCTGGACAAACATTACCAGTTCGTGGCGCTTCCTTTCGGATTAGCCACTGCTCCAAGGATTTTCACAAAGGTACTAGGGTCCCTTCTAGCGGTGCTAAGACCAAGGGGCATTGCAGTAGTACCTTACCTGGACGACATTCTGATTCAAGCGTCGTCCCTCCCTCGAGCAAAGGCTCACACGGACATTGTCCTGGCCTTTCTCAGATCTCACGGCTGGAAAGTGAACGTGGAAAAGTGTTCTCTATCCCCGTCAACAAGGGTTCCCTTCTTGGGAACAATTATAGACTCCTCAGAAATGAGGATTTTTCTAACAGAGGCCAGAAAGACAAAACTTCTGGACTCTTGTCGAATTCTTCATTCCGTTCCTCTTCCTTCCGTAGCTCAGTGCATGGAAGTGATCGGGTTGATGGTAGCGGCAATGGACATAGTTCCTTTTGCGCGCATTCATCTAAGACCATTACAACTGTGCATGCTCAGTCAGTGGAATGGGGACTATACAGACTTGTCTCCAAAGATACAAGTAAATCAGAGGACCAGAGACTCACTCCGTTGGTGGCTGTCCCTGGACAACCTGTCACGAGGGATGACATTCCGCAGACCAGAGTGGGTCATTGTCACGACTGACGCCAGTCTGATGGGCTGGGGCGCGGTCTGGGGATCCCTGAAAGCTCAGGGTCTTTGGTCTCGGGAAGAATCTCTTCTACCGATAAATATTCTGGAACTGAGAGCGATATTCAATGCTCTCAAGGCTTGGCCTCACCTAGCGAGGACCAAGTTCATACGGTTTCAATCAGACATTGCATCCGGGGGAGTGGGAACTCCATCCGGAAATCTTTGCCCAAGTCACTCAACTATGGGGCATTCCAGACATGGATCTGATGGCCTCTCGTCAGAACTTCAAAGTTCCTTGCTACGGGTCCAGATCCAGGGATCCCAAGGCGGCTCTAGTGGATGCACTAGTAGCACCTTGGACCTTCAAACTAGCTTATGTGTTCCCGCCGTTTCCTCTCATCCCCAGGCTGGTAGCCAGGATCAATCAGGAGAGGGCGTCGGTGATCTTGATAGCTCCTGCGTGGCCACGCAGGACTTGGTATGCAGATCTGGTGAATATGTCATCGGCTCCACCTTGGAAGCTACCTTTGAGACGAGACCTTCTTGTTCAGGGTCCGTTCGAACATCCGAATCTGGTTTCACTCCAGCTGACTGCTTGGAGATTGAACGCTTGATTTTATCGAAGCGAGGTTTCTCAGATTCTGTTATCGATACTCTTGTTCAGGCCAGAAAGCCTGTAACTAGAAAGATTTACCACAAAATTTGGAAAAAATATATCTGTTGGTGTGAATCTAAAGGATTCCCTTGGGACAAGGTTAAGATTCCTAGGATTCTATCCTTCCTTCAAGAAGGATTGGAAAAAGGATTATCGGCAAGTTCCCTGAAGGGACAGATTTCTGCCTTGTCGGTGTTACTTCACAAAAAACTGGCAGCTGTGCCAGATGTTCAAGCCTTTGTTCAGGCTCTGGTTAGAATCAAGCCTGTTTACAAGCCTTTGACTCCTCCTTGGAGTCTCAATTTAGTTCTTTCAGTTCTTCAGGGGGTTCCGTTTGAACCCTTACATTCCGTTGATATTAAGTTATTATCTTGGAAAGTTTTGTTTTTAGTTGCAATTTCTTCTGCTAGAAGAGTTTCAGAATTATCTGCTCTGCAGTGTTCTCCTCCTTATCTGGTGTTCCATGCAGATAAGGTGGTTTTACGTACTAAACCTGGTTTTCTTCCAAAAGTTGTTTCTAACAAAAACATTAACCAGGAGATTATCGTACCTTCTCTGTGTCCGAAACCAGTTTCAAAGAAGGAACGCTTGTTGCACAATTTGGATGTTGTTCGCGCTCTAAAATTCTATTTAGATGCTACAAAGGATTTTAGACAAACATCTTCCTTGTTTGTTGTTTATTCAGGCAAAAGGAGAGGTCAAAAAGCAACTTCTACCTCTCTCTCTTTTTGGATTAAAAGCATCATCAGATTGGCTTACGAGACTGCCGGACGGCAGCCTCCCGAAAGAATCACAGCTCATTCCACTAGGGCTGTGGCTTCCACATGGGCCTTCAAGAACGAGGCTTCTGTTGATCAGATATGTAGGGCAGCGACTTGGTCTTCACTGCACACTTTTACCAAATTTTACAAGTTTGATACTTTTGCTTCTTCTGAGGCTATTTTTGGGAGAAAGGTTTTGCAAGCCGTGGTGCCTTCCATTTAGGTGACCTGATTTGCTCCCTCCCTTCATCCGTGTCCTAAAGCTTTGGTATTGGTTCCCACAAGTAAGGATGACGCCGTGGACCGGACACACCTATGTTGGAGAAAACAGAATTTATGTTTACCTGATAAATTTCTTTCTCCAACGGTGTGTCCGGTCCACGGCCCGCCCTGGTTTTTTAATCAGGTCTGATAATTTATTTTCTTTAACTACAGTCACCACGGTACCATATGGTTTCTCCTATGCTATTATTCCTCCTTAACGTCGGTCGAATGACTGGGGTAGGCGGAGCCTAGGAGGGATCATGTGACCAGCTTTGCTGGGCTCTTTGCCATTTCCTGTTGGGGAAGAGAATATCCCACAAGTAAGGATGACGCCGTGGACCGGACACACCGTTGGAGAAAGAAATTTATCAGGTAAACATAAATTCTGTTTTTTTCCATCAGGAACTCAAATTATTAATTTGATGGTATGGAGTTTTAACGCTTAGTACTTAGTCATAGAAATTCTTTGACTCAGTGATTAATACTATGTTGCAGGCTCGTTAATCTGTCTCTAGTAAGATTTATTATCGAGTTTGAAAGATTTTCATCTCTTGATGCTCTTTTCATAAATTCTCTTGGCATTCTTTTAGAATTCCTAGGTTTTTATAGTTTTCTTCAGGAACTTGTGTCTGCAAGTTCTTTGCAAGGACAAATCTCTGCTTTTTCTGTGCTGTTTTCATAGAAAAATTTGCTAATCTTTCTGTTATTCATTATTTTGTTAAGGCTTTGGTTCGTATCAAGTCTGTCATTTAAGCCAATTTCTCCTCCTTGGAGTCTTAATTTTGGTTCTGAGGGCTTTACAGGCTCTTCCGTTTGAGCATATGCTTTCTTTGGACATTTAAATGACTTTCATGGAAAGTATTGTTCCTTTAGACATCTCTTCAGCTAGGACAGTCCTCTGAATTATCTGTTCTTTCTTGTGAGTCTCCTTTTTCTGATTTTTTTTATCAGGATAAGGTGGTTTTGCTGTCTTCTTTTCAATTTTTACCTAAAGTTGTGAATTTTAACAACATTAGTAGATGTGGTAAGAGTTCTGAAATTATGTTGAAGCTATTCAGATTTCAGAAAGACTTCTAGTCTATTTGTTATCTTTTCTGGTTTTAGGAAAGGTCAGAAGGCTTCTGCCATTTCTTTGGCATCTTGGCTAAGCTTTTTGATTCATCTTGCTTATTTGCAGTCGGGTTAATCTCCGCCTCAGAGGATTACGGCTCATTCTACTAGGTCAGTTTCTACTTCCTGAACTTTTAAGAATGGAGCTTCTGTTGATGAGATTTGCAAAGCAACGACTTGGTCTTCTTTGCATACTTTTACTAAATTCTACCATTTTGATGTTTTCTCTTCTTCAGAAGCAGTTTTTGGTAGAATAGTACTTCAGGCAGCTGTTTCAGTTTGATTCTTCTGCTTATAACTTCAGTTTTTTTCATTATAAAAATTGAAACTTTTGATTTGGGTAGTGGATTAATTTTTCAGAATTAGCCGTCTTCATTTTATCCCTCCCTCTCTAGTGACTCTTGCGTGGAAGTTCCACATCTTGGGTATCTGCTATCCCATACGTCACTAGCTCATGGACTCTTGCTAATTACATGAAAGAAAACATAATTTATGTAAGAACTTACCTGATAAATTCATTTCTTTCATATTAGCAAGAGTCCATGAGGCCCACCCTTATTTGTGGTGGTTATGATTTTTTTGTATAAAGCACAATTATTCCAATTCCTTATTTTTTGATGCTTTCGCTCCTTTCTTATCACCCCACTTCTTGGCTATTCGTTAAACTGAATTGTGGGTGTGGTGAGGGGTGTATTTATAGGCATTTTAAGGTTTGGGAAACTTTGCCCCTCCTGGTAGGAATGTATATCCTATACGTCACTAGCTCATGGACTCTTGCTAATATGAAAGAAATTAATTTATCAGGTAAGTTCTTACATAAATTATGTTTTTATGGCCCTCCCCTTAAGTTTTGCCACAGCTCCTCGCATCTCTTTGAAGGTATTATGTGCTCTTTTGGCAGTGATCAGAACACAGGGACTCTCCATTACCCCTTATTTGAATGATATTTTGGTCCAAGCTCAGTCTTTCTCTGGTTACTACTCATTCCCGCAGAATGGTATCTTCAGGAACATGGGTGGAAAATCAACAGGCAAAAGGGTGGTTTTTCTGGGGAGTGATAATAGACTCTGTTCAGATGAGCTTGTTTCTCACAGATACATGCAGAAACGAACTTGACTGCCTGTCGTTCCCTACAGATGGCTCATTCTCCATCATTATTATCCTTTATTTGTTGAGCGCCAACAGATTCCGCAGCGCTAATTGCACAATGTATGGAAGTAATGGTGGCAGCGTCAGATGCAGTACCTTTTTTGCTCACTTTCAACTTAATCCTCTATAATTGTCCATACTTCAACAGTGGTCAAAGGATTGTTTCCATCTGGAACAGCAGATAGTTTGACTCAAGAACTGAGCTCTAGCTCTCTCATGGTGTAGGGAAAGTCCCTATTCGACTCTTAGAGCTTCAGTTCTTCAGCCTAGTTGGACCTTAGTCACAACTAATGCAAATTGATGGGTTAGGCTGCTGTTTGGGAGTCCCAGAGGGCGCAGGGAGTATGGTTCCCTCCAGTGATTTTTACCTAGCAATATGCTTGAAATTTGGCCCCTCGGTCTTGGACCGTTCTCAAACTGGACAAATTCATTCGGTTTCAGTCAGACGTCACAGCCGTGGCATACATTAATCATCAGGGAGGTTCTTGGCTATTAAGGAAGTATCTCACATTCTGTCTTGGGCAGAGGGTTGCCACTGCACCTCATCAGCCATTCACATTCCAGAAGTAAATGTCAGAAGCAGATTACCCAAGTAGTTTGTCCATTCAGGAGAATGGTCTCTTCATCAATTGGTTCAGAAATAGATCTAATGGTGTCCAAATTGAACCGCAAACTTCCGGTTTGTTGCGCCAGGTCAAGAGATCTAAGAGCTCATGTGATAGATGCTTTCATCTGTCCTTGTAGCTTTTAACTGGACTATTTCCTCGGTTTGATTCTGGCAATAACTCTTGGAAGAACAGCAAACCAGAATCGGCTTCTGTAATTCTCATAACTCCGGCTTGGCCCTGCAGAACTTAATATGCAGACCTAATTCAGATGTAATCTCTTCCTCCATGGGCTCCTCCCCTAAGAAAAGCTCTGTAGTCTCAAGGTTGGATGGTGTGGAGGTTGGACACCTTGTTCTCAAACAGGTTTCTCAGATTCTGTTCTCTTCTGCAAGCCAGAAAGCCTGTCACGCAGAGAATTTATCATAAGATTTGGAAAGCTTACCGTGTCTGCTGTTCTTCTAGAGGTTTTTCTTCTAAATATTTTAGAATCTCCAGTATTCAAGATGGACTGAATAAGGTTTTATTGGCTAGTTCTTTAAGGGTAAGATTTTGGCATAATCTGTTTTGTTTCATAATAAGCTGGCTAAGTTGCCTGATGATTAAACTTTGGTGCAAGCCTTGGTGATAATTTTCCCTGTTATTAGGCCCATTTCTCCCCCTTGGAATTTTTAATATGGTTATTTCTGTTCTGCAAGTTCCCCCCCCCCCCCTTTGATCTTTGAACCTATGCAATACTTTGGACCTAAAGTTGTCATGGAAGGTTCACTTTCTTCTAGCCACTTCTTCTGTAAGAGTTTCTGAATTATCAGCTTTGTCTTCTGATCACCCCTTCTTGGTTTTTAATCAGGATAAAGTGGTCCTCCGGACTAAATTATTTTTTACGACTGAATTGCCTTCAGATATTCATGAAATTGTTGTTCATTCACTGTGCCCAAATCCTTCTAAAAGGCTACAGTGGTGGCCTTGACATCATAGCTGAAGCATACTATTTGTAAAGGCTTTCTTGGTTGGGGGGAAACTGCTCATTCTAATAAGTCTATATACTACTTACGCCTCCCTTGGAACAGATTTTCAAGGTGGCAGCTTTGTCTTCGCCATACCTTTTTCTAAATGTTGCCATTTAGATAGTTATGCTTCTTCCGCAGCTGCTTTTGGCAGGAAAGCCCTTCAGACCGCAGTGTCCAGCAAATAGGAACTGCCATCATTTTGTCCCACCGTCCTTAACAATGACTTTCACCTCTTGGGTGTTGTATCCCACATGTTATGGACACCTATGGACTTAAGAAAAGAAAACAGAATTTATAGTTATCATCATCCCGAAAGAAATTTATTGGTAAGTCCATAGTACACAAGGTTTTGCTATACGGGCAACAGTTCTTATTTGCACCTCCTAACCTAGCTTTGTTTCTCTCCTCAGCTATACATACACTAAATTGCGAGAGGAGGTGGGAGTAATTAAAGCTCTTATGAGGGTTCTTGACCTCATAGTGGCACCAAATATCTCTCACATGTTAGACACCTATGGATTTTCCTCATCCCGAAATAAATTTATCAAGAAGTATAAATTCTGTTTTTCGCTAATTATGGGGGGGGGGGGGGTGCAAAAAGGGGTCCTTGGTGGGGAAAAAAGTTTTGACACTCTAATTTAGAGAACCAAAAACATTGTTGTGCTTCAAAAATTAGAAGTTTATTTAACTGTCTGTACAATTGTGTGTGAGAGGTCTTCTTTATACAATATGTAAAACAATATTTAAAAATTGGTTGTCTGATCTTAAAATCCCTAATTAAAGAGTGATTGCTACACCTAGTTAGCAGATAATCCCTTGTACCTGTATATACATTGCCAACAGATTTATGCTGAATGTTACTCTCTACTCTTTAGGACGCTCAAGCCCTCCGTTAGATTCTTTACGCAAGAGTCCATCTATTGAGCAAGGTGTGCAGACTGCATCAGCTTCCCATACAAGTCTCCCATCGACAGTGGGGAGGAGAAGTCCAGCACCTTCTCGGTCGCTTCCATCCACAATCCAAAAGACAATAGAAAATCAAGACCCTAGGAAAGGTGAAAAATCTTACACATTTTTTTTCTGAAAAAAGTTAAATTTTACAAGCCATAATTTTTATTATTAACTTATATTTTGTAGTTGATGCACAAAAAATTGCAAGGCCTGATGCTGAGCAATTACGGAACGACAAGGATCCCAAGAGACTGACAGGTATGGGATAAAATTTCCTTAAATTGCAAGGCATCTATATATTTCCCTAACTGAGGACTCCACTGACTGCTTTCCCTCTTCATTCATGTAACCTTTTTAAAATTGTTTCTTATTAGATTAATATGTTAGACATTAAGACCAGATAGCACTCTGTTGTTCTTATTTGAATTAGATACCTGTGTATGCAATAAGTCATAAGAGCATATTATTATACCAATTCTTGTTGGCAGCTTTGTTTAACCCACAGAGAGGAACTGTGTAGGACCAATATAGTAGAAAAATGACATTCTTTTCAAAGGCAGGGAGAATACACGACTTCATTCATTACTGTTGGGAATACAACACCTGGCCACCAGGAGGAGGCAAAGACAACCCCAGCTGAAGGCTATAAATATCTCTCCCACTTCCCCCTATCCCCCCAGTCATTCTTTGCCTTTTGTCACTATAGGAGAATGGCAGAGCAAGTGTTAGAAGATATTTATAGTCCTTTAATGGGTATTTTCCCTTCAAGAGAGGACCTGGCCTTTCAAGTATTCATGTAAACCTCTGAGTAGTGATGAAAGTTAGTGTCTAGATGCGCAGAGAATTTTCTCTGTTTTTTCCGGACAATCGATCTAACAGCCCCTGGGTAACCAGTGTTAATGTGTTACACTGTTTTTTCCCTTTTCACTCGGGTCCCTGTCGGCGCAACACAGAGAGACTGTCGCACCTTGAGATGATGTGTCTGCTACACAGCACTGATCCTGGAGGGTCCTTTTTTTTGCCTTATTTTAGGGCAAAGTACCTAGTGGGTTAATATTTCCCTTTTGATTTATGACATGGATGTCTTAGGTCACAGTGTGGCACTGATAGATGCTCTAGCAGCGCCTTAGTTATTCAACCTGGCTTATGTGTTTCCACCGTTTCCTTTGCTCCCTCGACTGATTGCCAAAATCAAACAGGAGAGAGCATCGGTGATCTTGATAGCGCCTGTGTGGCCACGCAGGACCTGGTATGCAGACCTAGTGCAAAATCAAAAAAGTGGAAAACAGCACACCTGAATCTTCTCTTGTGGGGCACTGAGCAACAGACTTGCCAAGTCTACAGCACAATCACAAACTTAAAAAAACTCCAGCCACCATGATAGTTAAAAGACCTTTATTTTCTTATCCTGGGTCCAAACATACAACGTTTCAAGCCAATATGGCTCTTAGTCATGTACATCTTAATTATACAGGTTCCTGCTTTTTATACCCTCACCTGTTAATTATTCATCAACTGTTCATTAACCCATTGTATGAAAAACATATATTGCAACTGCAATAGTGACATCTAGTGGTTGTAATATATAGTACACTTTTCTTTATTTTTGATGTCTCTTTGCTTTTCAATAGAATGGGTGAACAGTATGTATATCATTTAAAATATAAACATAAAACCTATATACAATGTTAAAAGAGGAGCATAAAATCCAAACATTCACAATGTCTGCACAGTCTACAGAGTATATTTACATCAATCAAGATTTATTCCTTTACAGAATGTATTTTTATTGAGAAAAATTCTTTCATTTTATTTGGTTTATTATCTTTTTGTTCTACCATTATAGAACAACCTGCTATTCACCAGCCATTTCATGTGCCCATGATCAACCCAAAAGTGTAAACAATCCTGACCTATCCATGTATGATTTTCCTTAGTAAAACAGACTCCAATCAGAGTCTTTGTTAAGACCCTTGGGGATAAGGCAATCTAGTTTATGAATCCAGAACATCTCCCTAACTTGTTGCAATATGGCAGTTGCCACCCAGAAAGTGTGTTCAGAGCAATACCCAAGAGTCAGTTCACTAGAGTGAAGAGGATTGTCTCAGGCGGTAGCAAGTGCAAACAGAGATTGGAAGAAATGGCCAATAAGTTTATTTCTAGGAACTATCCAAAAAAACTAATAACAGAACAGCTTGTGAATGTTGAGGAGGGTCTAGGACAGAGCCAAAAACAGACAAAAGAAATGAGAACAATATGATATTTGTAACACAGCATAATAGGATGAGTGGAAAGATTGCAGGTATCCTAAAAAAACATTGGCACATTATTAGGGAATGCAACCCACAGGTGGAAGATTTAAAAAAAGAACCAATGATTGCATATAAGAGAAATAAAAGGATTAGGGATTGGATCACACACACTGACATAGGCCCTGGAAAGAGAAGTATACAATCAACAATAGGTAGTAGCAATAATGGCTGCTATCCATGTTTAAATTGTAGCCATTGTAGCTCGATGATAAAAGGCAAATATTTCTACCATCCCACTAGTGGTAGGAAGTTTACAATAAACAAACACTTTACATGCAGAGCAACATATGCTATTTACATGATTAAATGTCAGTGTGGATTTATTTACATTGGCGAGACCTGCAGAGAGGTAAGGGAGAGGATAACGGAACACAAATCTAATATAAGGTGCAATAATAAGGAAGCACCGGTGTCCTCTCACTTCCTCTCTGCAGGTCACAGTATCAGTCAGCTTAGATTCTTAGTTATAGACCAGGTGATGAAACCAAGGAGGGGGGGGGGCGATAGAGAGCATCTCCTAAAAGTTAGGGAGATGTTCTGGATTCATAAACTAGATTGCCTTATCCCCAAGGGTCTTAACAAAGACTTTGATTGGAGTCTGTTTTACTAAGGAAAATCATACATGGATAGGTCAGGATTGTTTACACTTTTGGGTTGATCATGGGCACATGAAATGGCTGGTGAATAGCAGGTTGTTCTATAATGGTAGAACAAAAAGATAATGAACCAAATAAAATGAAAGAATTTTTCTCAATAAAAATACATTCTGTAAAGGAATAAATCTTGATTGATGTAAATATACTCTGTAGACTGTGCAGACATTGTGAATGTTTGGATTTCATGCTCCTATTTTAACATTGTATATAGGTTTTATGTTTATATTTTAAATGATATACATACTGTTCACCCATTCTATTGAAAAGCAAAGAGACATCAAAAATAAAGTGTACTATATATTACAACCACTAGATGTCACTATTGCAGTTGCAATATATGTTTCTCTTGTTAAGTGTAGTCAGTCCACGGGTCATCCATTACTTATGGAATATATCTCTTCCTAACAGGAATCTGCAAGAGGATCACCCTGCAGAGCTGCTATATAGCTCCTCCCCTCACATGTCATATTCAGTCATTCTCTTGCAGCCTAACTAGATAGGTCGCTGTGAGAGGTCTGTGGTGTTTTTTAACTTAGTTTATTTCTACAATCAAAAGTTTGTTATTTTAAATGGCACCGGAGTGTGCTGTTTATTCTCAGGCAGCATTAGAAGAAGAATCTGCCTGCGTTTTCTATGATCTTAGCAGACGTAACTAAGATCCACTGGCTGTTCTCATCTGAGGAGTGAGGTAACTTCAGAGAAGGGGAATAGCATGCAGGGCCCCCCTGCAAATGAGGTATGTGCAGTAATTATTTTTCTGAGGAATGGAATTGACTGAGAAAATACTGCTGATACCAATGTAAAGTAAGTTCAGCCTTAAATGCAGTGATAGCGACTGGTATTAGGCTGATGAGTGTGTGTACACTGAATGTATTTTTCTAAGGAATGGAATTGACTCTGAAAATACTGTTAATACTGTAATAATGTATGAGCCTTAACTGCAGTAAAAGCGACTGGTAGCAGGCTTATTTATAACAATTCATAACTTTTCAAATGTATGTTTAAAACGTTTACTGGCATGTTAATCGTTTTCTCCAACATAGGTGTGTCCGGTCCACGGCGTCATCCTTACTTGTGGGATATTCTCTTCCCCAACAGGAAATGGCAAAGAGCCCAGCAAAGCTGGTCATATGATCCCTCCTAGGCTCCGCCTACCCCAGTCATTCTCTTTGCCGTTGCACAGGCAACATCTCCACGGAGATGGCTAAGAGTTTTTTGGTGTTTAAATGTAGTTTTTATTCTTCAATCAAGTGTTTGTTATATTAAAATAGTGCTGGTATGTACTATTTACTCTGAAACAGAAAAAAGAAGAAGATTTCTGTTTGTGAGAGGAAGATGATTTTAGCAAACGTTACTAAAATCGATTGCTGTTTCCACACAGGACTGTTGAGATGAAGTAACTTCAGTTGGGGGAAGCAGTTGGCAGACTTTTCTGCCTGAGGTATGATGGCCACATTTCTAACACGACTTGGTAATGCTGGAAGGCTGTCATTTTCCCTATGGGGACCGGTAAGCCATTTTCTTAGATTAAGTATAAGAATAAAGGCTTTATAAGGGCTTAAAAAACTGGTAGACATTTTTGTGGGCTAAAACGATTACTTGCTAAGCATATTTGACAGATTATAGCGCTTTATAGTTATTATAATCTTGGGGATTGTTGTTAAAAAAACGGCAGGCACTGTATGGACACCTTTATCAGATGGGGGCCTTCTCTAGTCATAGGCAGAGCCTCATTTTCGCGCCACTAATGCGCAGTTGTTTTTGGAAGGGAAGGCAAGGCATGCAGATGCATGTGTGAGGAGCTAAGATCCACTGAAAAAGCTTATAGAAGGCGTCATTTGGTATCGTATTCCCCTCTGGGCTTGGTTGGGTCTCAGCAAAGCAGATTCCTGGGACTGTATAGGGGTTAAATGTAAAAACGGCTCCGGTTCCGTTATTTTAAGGGTTAAAGCTTTCAAATTTGGTGTGCAATACTTTTAAGGCTTTAAGACACTGTGGTGAAATTTTGGTGAATTTTGAACAATTGCTTCATACTTTTTCGCATATTCAGTAATAAAGTGTGTTCTGTTTAAAATTTAAAGTGACAGTAACGGTTTTATTTTAAAACGTTTTTTGTGCTTTGTTGACAAGTTTAAGCCTGTTTAACATGTCTGAACCATCAGATAAACTATGTTCTATATTTATGAAAGCCAATGTGTCTCCCCATTTAAATATATGTGATAATTGTGACATGGTGTCCAAACAAAGTAGGGACAATGATGCCACAGATAATAATAGTGCCCAAGATGATTCTTCAGATGAGGGGAGTAAGCATGGTACTGCATCACCCCCTTCTGTGTCTACACCAGTTTTGCCCACACAAGAGGCCCCTAGTACATCTAGTGCGCCAATACTTATTACTATGCAACAATTAACGGCTGTTATGGATAATTCTATTGCAAATATTTT
Organism: Bombina bombina; assembly: GCF_027579735.1. Classification (NCBI taxonomy): domain Eukaryota; kingdom Metazoa; phylum Chordata; class Amphibia; order Anura; family Bombinatoridae; genus Bombina; species Bombina bombina. The sequence goes on along the minus strand of NC_069499.1, from coordinate 1,282,423,455 downwards.
ATCTAAAATGCCTACTTATCAAAGATAACGCTTCTGACATACCCTCACACCAATCTGAAGGGGCAAGGAGGGAGGTTTTGTCTGAGGGAGAAATTTCAGTTTCAGGGAAAATTTCTCAACAAGCTGAACCTGATGTTGTAACATTTAAATTTAAATTAGAACATCTCCGCGCACTGCTTAAGGAGGTATTATCTACTCTGGATGATTGTGACAATTTGGTCATTCCAGAGAAATTATGTAAGATGGATAAGTTCCTAGAGGTTCCGGTGCCCCCCGATGTTTTTCCTATACCCAAGCGGGTGGCGGATATAGTAAACAAGGAATGGGAAAGGCCCGGCATACCTTTTGTGCCTTCCCCTATATTTAAGAAATGATTTCCTATAGTCGACCCCAGAAAGGACTTATGGCAGACAGTCCCTAAGGTCGAGGGGGCGGTCTCTACTCTAAACAAACGCACTACCATTCCCATAGAAGATAGTTGTGCTTTTAAAGATCCTATGGATAAAAAATTAGAGGGTTTGCTTAAAAAAATGTTTGTTCAGCAAGGTTACCTTCTTCAACCAATTTCATGCATTGTTCCTGTCACTACGGCAGCGTGTTTCTGGTTCGAAGAACTAGAAAAGTCGCTCGATAAAGAATCTTCGTATGAGGAGATTATGGACAGAGTTCATGCACTTAAACTGGCTAACTCTTTTATTCTAGATGCCGCTTTGCAATTAGCGAGATTAGCTGCGAAAAATTCAGGGTTTGCTATCGTGGCGCGCAGAGCGCTCTGGCTGAAGTCTTGGTCAGCGGATGTGTCTTCCAAGACAAAATTACTTAACATCCCTTTCAAGGGCAAAACACTGTTTGGGCCTGATTTGAAAGAGATTATTTCAGACATCACCGGAGGAAAGGGCCACGCCCTTCCTCAGGATAGGTCTTTTAAGGCTAGAAATAAGCCTAATTTTCGTCCCTTTCGCAGAAACGGACCAGCCTCTACTTCTACATCCTCTAAGCAAGAGGGTAATACTTCTCAACCCAAACCAGCCTGGAGACCGATGCAAGGCTGGAACAAGGGTAAGCAGGCCAAGAAGCCTACCACTGCTACCAAAACAGCATGAAGGGATGGCCCCCGATCCGGGACCGGATCTGGTGGGGGGCAGACTTTCTCTCTTTGCTCAGGCCTGGGCAAGAGATGTTCAGGATCCTTGGGCACTAGAAATAGTTTCTCAAGGTTATCTCCTGGAATTCAAGGAACTACCCCCAAGGGGAAGGTTCCACAGGTCTCAATTATCTTCAAACCAAATAAAAAGACAGGCATTCTTACATTGTGTAGAAGACCTGTTAAGGATGGGAGTAATTCATCCAGTTCCAATAAGAGAACAAGGGATGGGGTTTTACTCCAACCTGTTCATAGTTCCCAAAAAAGAGGGAACGTTCAGACCAATTCTATATCTCAAGATCCTAAACAAATTTCTCAGGGTTCCATCGTTCAAAATGGAAACCATTCGAACGATCCTTCCTACCATCCAGGAAGGTCAATTCATGACCACGGTGGATTTAAAGGATGCGTACCTCCATATTCCTATCCACAAGGGACATCATCAGTTCCTAAGATTCGCTTTTCTGGACAAGCATTTCCAGTTTGTGGCACTTCCATTCGGGTTAGCCACTGCTCCGAGAATTTTCACAAAGGTACTAGGGTCCCTTCTGGCGGTTCTAAGACCAAGGGGCATTGCAGTAGTACCGTACTTGGACGACATCCTGATTCAAGCGTCGTCTCTGTCAAAGGCTCATACGGACATCGTCCTAGCCTTTCTCAGATCTCACGGATGGAAAGTAAACATAGAAAAAAGTTCTCTTTCCCCGTCAACAAGAATTCCCTTCTTGGGAACAATAATAGACTCCTTAGAAATGAGAATTTTTCTGACAGAGGTCAGAAAATCAAAACTTCTAAGCTCTTGTCAAGTTCTTCATTCTGTTCTTCGTCCTTCCATAGCGCAGTGCATGGAAGTAATAGGATTGATGGTTGCAGCAATGGACATAGTTCCTTTTGCACGAATTCATCTAAGACCATTACAACTGTGCATGCTCAGACAGTGGAATGGGGATTATACAGACTTGTCTCCGACGATTCAAGTAGATCAAAGGACCAGAGATTCACTCCGTTGGTGGCTAATCCTGGACAATCTGTCACAGGGAATGAGCTTCCGCAGACCAGAGTGGGTCATTGTCACGACCGACGCCAGTCTGGTGGGCTGGGGCGCGGTCTGGGAACCCCTGAAAGCTCAGGGTCTATGGTCTCGGGAAGAATCTCTTCTCCCGATAAACATTCTGGAACTGAGAGCGATATTCAATGCTCTCAAAGCTTGGCCTCATCTAGCAAAGGCCAAATTCATAAGGTTTCAATCAGACAACATGACGACAGTTGCTTATATCAACCATCAGGGGGGAACAAGGAGTTCCCTGGCGATGGAGGAAGTGACCAAGATAATTCAATGGGCGGAGGATCACTCCTGCCACTTGTCTGCAATCCACATCCCAGGAGTGGAAAATTGGGAAGCGGATTTTCTGAGTCGTCAGACATTCCATCCAGGGGAGTGGGAACTCCACCCGGAAATCTTTGCCCAAATAACTCAATTATGGGGCATTCCAGACATGGATCTGATGGCGTCTCGCCAGAATTTCAAGGTTCCTTGTTACGGGTCCAGATCCAGGGATCCCAAGGCGACTCTAGTAGATGCACTAGTAGCACCTTGGACCTTCAACCTAGCTTATGTTTTCCCACCGTTTCCTCTCATTCCCAGGCTGGTAGCCAGGATCAACCAGGAGAGGGCTTCGGTGATCTTGATAGCTCCTGCGTGGCCACGCAGGACTTGGTATGCAGACCTGGTGAATGTCATCGGCTCCACCATGGAAGCTACCTTTGAGACAGGACCTTCTTGTTCAAGGTCCATTCGAACATCCGAATCTGGTTTCTCTCCAACTGACTGCTTGGAGATTGAACGCTTGATTTTATCAAAGCGTGGGTTTTCAGATTCTGTGATAGATACTCTTATTCAGGCTAGAAAGCCTGTAACTAGAAAGATTTACCATAAGATATGGAAAAAATATATCTATTAGTGTGAATCTAAAGGATTCCCATGGAACAAGATAAAAATTCCTAGGATTTTATCCTTTCTACAAGAGGGTTTGGAGAAGGGATTATCTGCAAGTTCTCTGAAGGGACAGATTTCTGCGTTATCTGTTTTACTTCACAAAAGGCTGGCAGCTGTGCCAGACGTTCAGGCGTTTGTTCAGGCTCTGGTTAGAATCAAGCCTGTTTACAGACCTTTGACTCCTCCCTGGAGTCTCAATCTAGTTCTTTCAGTTCAAGGGGTTCCGTTTGAACCCTTACATTCCGTAGATATTAAGTTATTATCTTGGAAAGTTTTGTTTTTGGTTGCAATTTCTTCTGCTAGAAGAGTTTCAGAGTTATCTGCTCTGCAGTGTTCTCCGCCCTATCTGGTGTTCCATGCAGATAAGGTGGTTTTGCGTACTAAGCCTGGTTTTCTTCCGAAAGTTGTTTCCAACAAGAATATTAACCAGGAGATAGTTGTACCTTCTTTGTGCCCGAATCCAGTTTCAAAGAAGGAACGTTTGTTACACAATTTGGACGTAGTACGTGCTCTAAAATTCTATTTAGAGGCCACTAAAGATTTCAGACAAACTTCTTCTTTGTTTGTTGTTTATTCTGGTAAAAGGAGAGGTCAAAAAGCGACTTCTACCTCTCTTTCCTTTTGGCTTAAAAGCATTATCCGTTTGGCTTATGAGACTGCCGGACGGCAGCCTCCTGAAAGAATCACAGCTCACTCCACTAGGGCTGTGGCTTCCACATGGGCCTTCAAGAACGAGGCTTCTGTTGACCAGATATGTAAGGCAGCGACTTGGTCTTCACTGCACACTTTTGCCAAATTTTACAAATTTGATACTTTTGCTTCTTCAGAGGCTATTTTTGGGAGAGAGGTTTTGCAAGCCGTGGTGCCTTCCATTTAGGTGACCTGATTTGCTCCCTCCCTTCATCCGTGTCCTAAAGCTTTGGTATTGGTTCCCACAAGTAAGGATGACGCCGTGGACCGGACACACCTATGTTGGAGAAAACAGAATTTATGCTTACCTGATAAATTACTTTCTCCAACGGTGTGTCCGGTCCACGGCCCGTCCTGGTTTTTTTAATCAGGTCTGATGAATTATTTTCTCTAACTACAGTCACCACGGTATCATATGGTTTCTCCTATGCCTATTTCCTCCTGTACGTCGGTCGAATGACTGGGGTAGGCGGAGCCTAGGAGGGATCATATGACCAGCTTTGCTGGGCTCTTTGCCATTTCCTGTTGGGGAAGAGAATATCCCACAAGTAAGGATGACGCCGTGGACCGGACACACCGTTGGAGAAAGTAATTTATCAGGTAAGCATAAATTCTGTTTTTTTTTGAGGTACTTGGTGATAAAACTTATTGGGGCATGATTTTTACCACATGGCCATCTTTGTTTTCTGCATAGAAACAGTTTTCTGAGCTTCCCCACTGTTGTAATATGAGTGGGAGGGGCCTATTTTAGCGCTTTTTTGCGCAGTAAAAATTCAGTCACAATCTGTCTACTTCATCCTCCATGATCCAGATCGTCTCTAGAGAGCTCAGGGGTCTTCAAAATTCATCTTGAGGGAGGTAATCGGTCACAGCAGACCTGTGACAGTGTGTTTTGACTGTGAGAAAAACTTTAATTATTAAATTGTTAATCCGTTTTTGGGTATTGAGGGGTTAATCATCCATTTGCTGGTGGGTGCAATCCTTTGCTAACTTAATACATTTACTGTGAAAAATTGGTTGTTATAACTATTTTGGTTCATTGTTATTTCAACTGTGACAGCTTTTTGTGCTTCTTAAAGGCACAGTAGCGTTTTTTATATTGCTTGTAAATTTATTTAGAAAAGTATTTCCAAGCTTGCTAGTCTCATTGCTAGTCTGTTTAAACATGTCTGACACAGATGAATCTCTTTGTTCACTATGTTTAAAGGCCAATGTGGAGCCCAATAGAAATTTATGTACTAATTGCATTGATGCTACTTTAAATAAGTCAATCTTTACATGTAAAGAAATTATCACCAGACAACGAGGGGGAAGTTATGCCGACTAACTAACTCTCCTCATGTGTCAGTACCTTCGCCTCCCGCTCAGGAGGTGCGTGATTTTGTGGCGCCAAGTACATCAGGGAGGCCCTTACAAATCACTTTGCAAGACATGGCTACTGTTATGACAGAAGTATTATCTAAATTGCCAGAATTAAGAAGCAAGCGCGATAGCTCTGGGTTAAGGACAGAGCGCGCGGATGAGGTGAGAGCCATGTCAGATACTGCGTCACAGTTTGCAGAACGTGAAGACGGAGAGCTTCATTCTGTGGGTGACGGATCTGATCCAGGGAGACTGGATTCAGAGATTTCTAATTTTAAATTTAAGCTTGAGAACCTCCGCATATTGCTAGGGGAGGTATTAGCGGCTCTGAATGATTGTAACACGGTTGCAATTCCAGAAAAATTATGTAGGTTGGATAGATACTATGCGGTACCGGTGTGTACTGACGTTTTTCCTATACCTAAAAGGCTTACAGAGATTATTAGCAAGGAGTGGGATAGACCTGGTGTGCCCTTTTCCCCTCCTCCCATATTTAGGAAAATGTTTCCTATAGACGCCACCACACGAGACTTATGGCAGACGGTCCCTAAGGTGGAGGGAGCAGTTTCTACTTTAGCTAAGCGTACCACTATCCCGGTGGAGGATAGTTGTGCCTTTTCAGATCCAATGGATAAGAAATTAGAGGGTTACCTTAAGAAAATGTTTGTTCAACAAGGTTTTATCTTACAGCCCCTTGCATGCATTGCGCCTGTCACTGCTGCGGCGGCATTCTGGTTTGAGTCTCTGGAAGAGGCCATTCGCACAGCTCCATTGGATGAAATTATGAACAAGCTTAAAGCACTTAAGCTAGCTAACGCATTTGTTTCTGATGCCGTCGTACATTTAACCAAACTTACGGCTAAGAACTCCGGATTCGCCATCCAGGCGCGCAGAGCGCTATGGCTTAAATCCTGGTCAGCTGACGTGACTTCTAAATCTAAATTGCTTAATATTCCTTTCAAAGGGCAGACCTTATTCGGGCCCGGCTTGAAAGAAATTATAGCTGACATTATGGGAGGTAAGGGCCATGCTCTACCTCAGGACAGGGCCAAATCAAAGGCCAAACAGTCTAATTTTCGTGCCTTTCGTAACTTCAAGGCTGGAGCAGCATCAACTTCCTCCGCTCCAAAACAGGAAGGAGCTGTTGCTCGTTACAGGCAGGGCTGGAAAGTTAACCAGTCCTGGAACAAGGGCAAGCAGGCCAAGAAACCTGCTGCTGCCCCCAAGACAGCATGAAGAGAGGGCCCCCTATCCGGAAACGGATCTAGTGGGGGGCAGACTTTCTCTCTTCGCCCAGGCTTGGGCAAGAGATGTCCAGGATCCCTGGGCGTTGGAGATCATATCTCAGGGATATCTCCTGGACTTCAAAACTTCTCCACGAGGGAGATTTCATCTTTCAAGGTTATCAGCAAACCAAATAAAGAAAGAGGCGTTTCTACGCTGTGTACAAGACCTTTTACTAATGGGGGTGATCCACCCAGTTCCGCGGACGGAACACGGGCAGGGATTCTATTCAAATCTATTTGTGGTTCCCAAGAAAGAGGGAACCTTCAGACCAATCTTGGACTTAAAAATCCTAAACAAATTTCTAAGAGTTCCATCATTCAAAATGGAAACTATTCGAACCATCCTTCCCATGATCCAAGAGGGTCAGTACATGACCACAGTGGATTTAAAGGATGCCTACCTTCACATACCGATTCACAAGGATCATTATCGGTACCTAAGATTTGCTTTCCTAGACAGGCATTACCAGTTTGTAGCTCTTCCCTTCGGATTAGCTACGGCTCCAAGAATCTTTACAAAAGTTCTGGGCTCACTTCTGGCGGTACTAATACCGCGAGGCATAGCGGTGACTCCGTACCTAGACGACATTCTGATACAAGCGTCAAGTTTTCAAACTGCCAAGTCTCATACAGAGATAGTTCTGGCATTTCTGAGGTCGCATGGGTGGAAGGTGAACGTGGAAAAGTTCTCTATTACCACTTACAAGAGTTCCCTTTCTAGGGACTCTTATAGATTCTGTAGAGATGAAAATTTACCTGACAGAGGCCAGGTTATCAAAACTTCTAAATGCTTGCCGTGTCCTTCATTCCATTCCACACCCGTCAGTAGCTCAGTGCATGGAAGTAATCGGCTTAATGGTAGCAGCAATGGACATAGTACCATTTGCCCGCCTGCATCTCAGACCGCTGCAATTGTGCATGCTAAGTCAGTGGAACGGGGATTACTCAGATTTGTCCCCCCTACTAAGTCTGGATCAAGAGACCAGAGATTCTCTTCTATGGTGGCTCTCTCGGCCACATCTGTCCAAGGGGATGACCTTTCGCAGGCCAGATTGGACGATTGTAACAGACGCCAGCCTTCTAGGCTGGGGCGCAGTCTGGAACTCCCTGAAAGCTCAGGGATTATGGACTCAGGAGGAGAAACTCCTCCCAATAAATATTCTGGAATTAAGAGCAATATTCAATGCTCTCCTAGCTTGGCCTCAGTTAGCAACTCTGAGGTTCATCAGATTTCAGTCGGACAACATCACGACTGTGGCTTACATCAACCATCAAGGGGGAACCAGAAGTTCCCTAGCGATGTTGGAAGTCTCAAAGATAATTCGCTGGGCAGAGTCTCACTCTTGCCACCTGTCAGCGATTTACATCCCAGGCGTAGAGAACTGGGAGGCGGATTTTCTAAGTCGCCAGACTTTTCATCCGGGGGAGTGGGAACTTCATCCGGAGGTCTTTGCTCAACTGATTCTTCGTTGGGGCAAACCAGATCTGGATCTCATGGCGTCTCGCCAGAACGCCAAGCTTCCTTGTTACGGATCCAGGTCCAGGGACCTGGGAGCGGTGCTGATGGATGCTCTGACAGCCCCTTGGGTCTTCAACATGGCTTATGTGTTTCCATCATTCCCGATGCTTCCTCGTTTGATTGCCAAGATCAAACAGGAGAGAGCTTCGGTGATTCTGATAGCGCCTGCGTGGCCACGCAGGACCTGGTACGCAGACCTAGTGGACATGTCGTCCTGTCCACCGTGGTCTCTGCCTCTGAGACAGGACCTTCTAATTCAGGGTCCTTTCAAACATCCAAATCTAATTTCTCTGAGGCTGACTGCATGGAGATTGAACGCTTGATTCTATCAAAGCGTGGCTTCTCGGAGTCGGTTATTGATACCTTAATACAGGCTAGGAAGCCTGTTACCAGAAAAATTTACCATAAGATATGGCGTAAATATTTATATTGGTGCGAATCCAAGAGTTACTCATGGAGTAAGGTTAGGATTCCTAGGATATTGTCCTTTCTACAAGAGGGTTTAGAAAAGGGCTTATCTGCTAGTTCGTTAAAGGGACAGATTTCTGCTCTATCTATTCTTCTACACAAACGTCTGGCTGAAGTTCCAGACGTTCAGGCTTTTTGTCAGGCTTTAACTAGGATTAAGCCTGTGTTTAAGACTGTTGCTCCGCCGTGGAGCTTAAACTTAGTTCTTAATGTTCTTCAAGGCGTTCCATTTGAACCCCTTCATTCCATTGATATCAAGCTGTTATCCTGGAAGGTTTTGTTTTTGATGGCTATTTCCTCGGCTCGAAGAGTCTCTGAGTTATCTGCCTTACATTGTGATTCTCCTTATCTGATTTTTCATTCAGACAAGGTAGTTCTGCGTACTAAACCTGGGTTCTTACCTAAGGTAGTTACTAACAGGAATATCAATCAAGAGATTGTTGTTCCATCACTGTGTCCTAACCCTTCTTCAAAGAAGGAATGACTTATGCATAATTTGGACGTAGTCCGTGCCCTGAAGTTCTATTTGCAGGCAACTAAAGATTTTCATCAAACTTCTTCCCTGTTTGTCGTTTACTCTGGACAGAGAAGAGGTCAAAAGGCTTCGGCTACCTCTCTCTCTTTTTGGCTTCGTAGCATAATACGTTTAGCCTATGAGACTGCTGGACAGCAGCCTCCTGAAAGGATTACAGCTCATTCTACTAGAGCTGTGGCTTCCACCTGGGCCTTTAAAAATGAGGCCTCTGTTGAACAGATTTGCAAGGCTGCGACTTGGTCTTCGCTTCACACCTTTTCAAAATTTTACAAATTTGACACTTTTGCTTCTTCGGAGGCTATTTTTGGGAGAAAGTTACTTCAGGCAGTGGTTCCTTCTGTTTAATGTTCCTGCCTTGTTCCCTCCCTTCATCCGTGTACTTTAGCTTTGGTATTGGTATTCCATAAGTAATTGATGACCCGTGGACTGACTACACTTAACAAGAGAAAACATAATTTATGCTTACCTGATAAATTTATTTCTCTTGTAGTGTAGTCAGTCCACGGCCCGCCCTGTCTTTAAGGCAGACCTAAATTTTAATTAAACTCCAGTCACCACTGCACCCTATGGTTTCTCCTTTCTCGTCTGCTTTGGTAAAATGACTGAATGACATGTGAGGGGAGGAGCTATATAGCAGCTCTGCTGGGTGATCCTCTTGCAGCTTCCTGTTAGGAAGAGATATATTCCATAAGTAATGGATGACCCGTGGACTGACTACACGAGAAATAAATTTATCAGGTAAGCATAAATAGTTTTTTCATACAATGGGTTAATGAACAGTTGATGAATAATTAACAGGTGAGGGTATAAAAAGCAGGAACCTGTATAATTAAGATGTACATGACTAAGAGCCATATTGGCTTGAAACGTATGTTTGGACCCAGGATAAGAAAATAAAGGTCTTTTAACTATCATGGTGGCTGGAGTTTTTTGAAGTTTGTGATTATGCAGACCTAGTGGACATGTCCTCTTTTCCACCATGGACCCTGCCTCTGAGACAAGGCCTTCTACAAGGTCCTTTCAGTCATCCGAATCTAATTTCTCTGAGACTGACTGCATGGAGATTGAGCGCTTGATTTTATCAAAGCGTGGCTTCTCAGAGTCAGTCATTGATACCCTTATACAGGCACGAAAGCCTGTCGCCAGGAAAATCTACCATAAGATATGGCGTAAATACCTTTATTGGTGTGAATCCAAGAATTACTCATGGAGTAAGGTTAGGGTTCCTAGGATACTGTCCTTTCTCCAAGAGGGTTTGGAAAAAGGTTTATCAGCTAGTTCTTTAAAGGGACAGATTTCTGCTCTGTCCTTTTGCACAAGCGTCTGGCAGAAGTCCCAGACGTTCAAGCTTTTTGTCAGGCTTTTTTTAGAATTAAGCCTGTGTTTAAACCTGTTGCTCCCCCATGGAGCTTAAACTTGGTTCTTAAAGTTCTTCAAGGGGTTCCGTTTGAACCCCTTCATTCCATTGATATTAAACTTTTATCTTGGAAAGTTCTGTTTTTGATGACTATTTCCTCGGCTCGGAGAGTCTGAGTTATCTGCGTTACAATGTGATTCTCCTTATCTGATTTTCCATTCAGATAAAGTAGTTCTGCGTACAAAACCTGGGTTTTTACCTAAGGTAGTTTCTAACAAGAATATCAATCAAGAGATTGTTGTTCCATCATTGTGTCCTAATCCTTCTTCAAAGAAGGAACGTCTTTTACATAATCTGGACGTGGTCCGTGCTTTAAAGTTTTACTTACAAGCTACTAAAGATTTTCGCCAAACATCTACACTGTTTGTTGTTTACTCTGGACAGAGGAGAGGTCAAAAAGCTTCGGCAACCTTTTTCTTTTTGGCTTCGGAGCGTAATACGCTTAGCCTATGAGACTGCTGGACAGCAGCCCCCTGAAAGGATTACAGCTCATTCTACTAGAGCTGTGGCTTCCACCTGGGCCTTTAAAAATGAGGCTTCTGTTGAACAGATTTGCAAGGCGGCGACTTGGTCTTCGCTTCATACCTTTTACAAATTTGATACTTTTGCTTCTTCGGAGGCTATTTTTGGGAGAAAGGTTCTTCAGGCAGTGGTTCCTTCCATTTAAGCCTGCCTTGTCCCTCCCTTCATCCGTGTACTCTAGCTTTGTTATTGGTATCCCACAAGTAATGGATGATCCGTGGACTTGATACACCTAACAAGAGAAAACATAATTTATGCTTACCTGATAAATTTATTTCTCTTGTGGTGTATCCAGTCCACGGCCCACCCTGTCCTTTTAAGGCAGGTCTAAATTTTAATTTAAACTACAGTCACCACTGCACCCTATGGTTTCTCCTTTCTTGGCTTGTTTCGGTCGAATGACTGGATATGGCAGTTAGGGGAGGAGCTATATAGCAGCTCTGCTGTGGGTGATCCTCTTGCAACTTCCTATTGGGAAGGAGAATATCCCACAAGTAATGGATGATCCGTGGACTGGATACACCAAGGATCATCCATTCTTTCTCTCTTTCTTTCTCTCTCTCTTTCTCTCTCTTTCTCTCTTTCTCTTTCTCTCTCTCAAAGATATGACGAGTCCATGGATTTCATCCTTACTTGTGGGATATTAACCTCCTGCTAACAGAAAGTGGCAAA
>NC_069499.1:1281919967-1281958032 GCF_027579735.1 Bombina bombina | reverse complement strand
TTGTACTATTTTAGCCTCAGGCAGAAAGTTGAAGAAGAGTCTGCCTGAGGTTTTTGATGATCTTAGCGGTTTGTAACTAAGATCCACTGCTGTTCTCACACATAACTGAAGAGATGGGTAACTTCAGCTGGGGGAATAGCGTGCAGGATTACCTGCTCTGAGGTATGTGCAGTTTTACATTTTTCTAGAGAGATGATAAGCTAGAAAAATGCTGACAGTGCCTGATTTATTTAAGGGTAAGCCTGATTACAGTGATTATAATAACGACTCGTATCATGCTTGCTGTAAAGGGTAATATTTTTTGGTTATTTACTCTCAATACTTAATAGATATAACGGTTTGCTTGATGTATATAAACATTTATTACAATGGTGATAAAACTTTATTCTGGGGCCCAGTTTCTTTCATGTAATTAGCAAGAGTCCATGAGCTAGTGACGTATGGGATTATACATTCCTAACCAGGGAGGGCAAAGTTTCCCAAACCTCAAAATGCCTATAAATACACCCCTCACCACACCCACAAATCAGTTTTACAAACTTTGGCCTCCTATGGAGGTGGTGAAGTAAGTTTGTGCTAGATTCTACGTTGATGTGCGCTCCGCAGCAGTTTGGAGCCCGGTTTTCCTCTCAGCGTGCAGTGAATGTCAGAGGGATGTGAGGAGAGTATTGCCTGTTTGAATTCAATGATCTCCTTCTACGGGGTCTATTTCATAGGTTCTCTGTTATCGGTCGTAGAGATTCATCTCTTACCTCCCTTTTAAGATCGACGATATACTTCTTATATATACCCATTACCTCTGCTGATTTTCGTTTCAGTACTGGTTTGGCTTTCTACAAACATGTAGATGAAGTGTCCTGGTGGTAGAGTAAGTCTTATTTTCTGTGACACTCTAAGCTATGGTTGGGCACTTTTTAATAAAGTTCTAAATATATGTATTCAAACATTTATTTGCCTTGACTCAGGATGTTCAACATTCCTTATTTTCAGACAGTCAGTTTCATATTTGGGATAATGCATTTGAATCAATCATTTTTCTTACCTTAAAAAATTTGACTTTTTTTCCCTGTGGGCTGTGTTACGCTCGCGGGGGGCTGAAAAATGCTTCATTTTATTGCGTCATTCTTGGCGCTGACTCTTTTTTGGCGCAAAAAAAATCTTTTCTGTTTCCGGCGTCATACGTGTCGCCGGAAGTTGCGTCATTTTTTTCGACGTTCTTTTGCGCCAAAAAATGTCGGCGTTCCGGATGTGGCGTCATTATTTGGCGCCTAAATGCTTTTGGCGCCAAATAATGTGGGCGTCTTATTTGGCGCTAAAAAAATATGGGCGTCGCTTTTGTCTCCACATTATTTAAGTCTCATTTTTCATTGCTTCTGGTTGCTAGAAGCTTGTTCCTTGGCATTTTTCCCATTCCTGAAACTGTCATTTAAGGAATTTGATCAATTTTGCTTTATATGTTGTTTTTTCTCTTACATATTGCAAGATGTCTCACGTTGCATCTGAGTCAGAAGATACTTCAGGAAAATCGCTGTCTGGTGCTGGAACTACCAAAGCTAAGTGTATCTGCTGTAAACTTTTGGTAGCTGTTCCTCCAGCTGTTGTTTGTATTAATTGTCATGACAAAACTTGTTAATGCAGATAATATTTCCTTTAGTAAAGTACCATTACCCTGTTGCAGTTCCATCAACATCTAATGTTCAGAGTGTTCCTGATAACATAAGAGATTTTGTTTCTGAATCCATCAAGAAGGCTATGTCTGTTATTCCTCCTTCTAGTAAACATAAAAAATCTTTTAAAACTTCTCTTTATACAGATGAATTTTTAAATGAACATCATCATTCTGATTCTAATGACTCTTCTGGTTCAGGGGATTCTGTCTCAGAGGTTGATGCTGATAAATCTTCATATTTATTTAAATGGAATTTATTCGTTCTTTACTTAAAGAAGTACTTATTGCTTTAGAAATTGAGGATTCTGGTCCTCTTGATACTAAATCTAAACGTTTAGATAAGGTCTTTAAATCTCCTGTGGTTATTCCAGAAGTTTTTCTTGTTCCTGGTGCTATTTCTGAAGTAATTTCCAGAGAGTGGAATAATTTGGGTAATTCATTTACTCCTTCTAAACGTTTTAAGCAATTATATCCTGTATTGTCTGACAGATTAGAATTTTGGGACAAAATCCCTAAAGTTGATGGGGGCTATTTCTACCCTTGCTAAACGTACTACTATTCCTACGGCAGATGGTACTTCGTTTAAGGATCCTTTAGATAGGAAAATTGAATCCTTTCTAAGAAAAGCTTATCTGTGTTCAGGTAATCTCTTAGACCTGCTATATCATTGGCTGATGTTGCTGCAGCTTCAACTTTTTGGTTGGAAACTTTAGCGCAACAAGTAACAGATCATGATTCTCATAATATTATTATTCTTCTTCTTCAACATGCTAATAATTTTATCTGTGATGCCATTTTTGATATTATCAGAGTTGATGTCAGGTTTATGTCTCTAGCTATTTTAGCTAGAAGAGCTTTATGGCTTAAAACTTGGAATGCTGATATGTCTTCTAAATCAACTCTTTCCCTTTCTTTCCAGGGTAACAAATTATTTGGTTCTCAGTTGGATTCTATTATCTCAACTGTTACTGGTGGGAAAGGAACTTTTTTACCACAGGATAAAAAATCTAAGGGTAAAAACAGGGCTAATAATCGTTTTCGTTCCTTTCGTTTCAACAAAGAACAAAAGCCTGATCCTTCATCCTCAGGAGCAGTTTCAGTTTGGAAACCATCTCCAGTCTGGAATAAATCCAAGCCTTCTAGAAAAGCAAAGCCAGCTTCTAAGTCCACATAAAGGTGCGGCCCTCATTCCAGCTCAGCTGGTAGGGGGCAGGTTACGTTTTTTCAAAGAAATAAATCCAGTGAAAGCTCAAGCATTTCTGAAATGTGTTTCAGATCTAGTGTTGGCTGGAGTAATTATGCCAGTCCCAGTTCTGGAACAGGGGCTGGGGTTTTATTCGAATCTCTTCATTGTACCAAAGAAGGAGAATTCCTTCAGACCAGTTCTGGATATAAAAATATTGAATCGTTATGTAAGGATACCAACATTCAAAATGGTAACTGTAAGGACTATCTTGCCTTTTGTTCAGCAAGGGCATTATATGTCCACAATAGATTTACATGATGCATATCTGCATATTCCGATTCATCCAGATCACTATCAGTTCCTGAGATTCTCTTTCCTGGACAAGCATTACCAAGTTTGTGGCTCTGCCGTTTGGCCTAGCTACAGCTCCAAGAATTTTTACAAAGGTTCTCGGTGCCCTTCTGTCTGTAATCAGAGAACAGGGTATTGTGGTATTTCCTTATTTGGACGATATCTTGGTACTTGCTCAGTCTTTACATTTAGCAGAATCTCATACGAATCGACTTGTGTTGTTTCTTCAAGATCATGGTTGGAGGATCAATTCACTAAAAAGTTCATTGATTCCTCAGACAAGGGTAACCTTTCTGGGTTTCCAGATAGATTCAGTGTCCATGACTCTGTCTTTGACAGACAAGAGACATCTAAAATTGATTTCAGCTTGTCGAAACCTTCAGTCACAATCATTCCCTTCGGTAGCCTTATGCATGGAAATTCTAGGTCTTATGACTGCTGCATCGGACGCGATCCCCTTTGCTCGTTTTCACATGCGACCTCTTCAGCTCTGTATGCTGAATCAATGGTGCAGGGATTACAGAAAGATATCTCAATTAATATCTTTAAAACCGATTGTACGACACTCTCTGACGTGGTGGACAGATCACCATCGTTTAATTCGGGGGGCTTCTTTTATTCTTCCGACCTGGACTGTAATTTCAACAGATGCAAGTCTTACAGGTTGGGGAGCTGTGTGGGGATCTCTGACGGCACAAGGAGTTTGGGAATCTCAGGAGGTGAGATTACCGATCAATATTTTGGAACTCCGTGCAATTTTCAGAGCTCTTCAGTCTTGGCCTCTTCTGAAGAGAGAATCGTTCATTTGTTTTCAGACAGACAATGTCACAACTGTGGCATACATCAATCATCAAGGAGGGACTCACAGTCCTCTGGCTATGAAAGAAGTATCTCGAATTCTGGTTTGGGCGGAATCCAGCTCCTGTCTAATCTCTGCTGTTCATATCCCAGGTATAGACAATTGGGAAGCGGATTATCTCAGTCGCCAAACGTTGCATCCGGGCGAATGGTCTCTTCACCCAGAGGTATTTCTTCAGATTGTTCAAATGTGGGAACTTCCAGAAATAGATCTGATGGCGTCTCATCTAAACAAGAAACTTCCCAGGTATCTGTCCAGATCCCGGGATCCTCAGGCGGAGGCAGTGGATGCATTATCACTTCCTTGGAAGTATCATCCTGCCTATATCTTTCCGCCTCTAGTTCTTCTTCCAAGAGTAATCTCCAAGATTCTGAAGGAATGCTCGTTTGTTCTGCTGGTAGCTCCGGCATGGCCTCACAGGTTTTGGTATGCGGATCTTGTCCGGATGGCCTCTTGCCAACCGTGGACTCTTCCGTTAAGACCAGACCTTCTGTCGCAAGGTCCTTTTTTCCATCAGGATCTCAAATCCTTAAATTTAAAGGTATGGAGATTGAACGCTTGATTCTTGGTCAAAGAGGTTTCTCTGACTCTGTGATTAATACTATGTTACAGGCTCGTAAATCTGTATCTAGAGAGATATATTATAGAGTCTTGAAGACTTATATTTCTTGGTGTCTTTCTCATCATTTTTCTTGGCATTCTTTTAGAATACCGAGAATTTTACAGTTTCTTCAGGATGGTTTAGATAAAGGTTTGTCCGCAAGTTCCTTGAAAGGACAAATCTCTGCTCTTTCTGTTCTTTTTCACAGAAAGATTGCTAATCTTCCTGATATTCATTGTTTTGTACAAGCTTTGGTTCGTATAAAACCTGTCATTAAGTCAATTTCTCCTCCTTGGAGTTTGAATTTGGTTCTGGGGGCTCTTCAAGCTCCTCCTTTTGAACCCATGCATTCATTGGACATTAAATTACTTTCTTGGAAAGTTTTGTTCCTTTTGGCGATCTCTTCTGCCAGAAGAGTCTCTGAATTATCTGCTCTTTCTTGTGAGTCTCCTTTTCTGATTTTTCATCAGGATAAGGCGGTGTTGCGAACTTCTTTTCAATTTTTACCTAAGGTTGTGAATTCCAACAACATTAGTAGAGAAATTGTGGTTCCTTCATTATGTCCTAATCCTAAGAATTCTAAGGAGAAATCGTTGCATTCTTTGGATGTTGTTAGAGCTTTGAAATATTATGTTGAAGCTACTAAGTCTTTCCGAAAGACTTCTAGTCTATTTGTTATCTTTTCCGGTTCTAGAAAAGGCCAGAAAGCTTCTGCCATTTCTTTGGCATCTTGGTTGAAATCTTTAATTCATCATGCCTATGTCGAGTCGGGTAAAACTCCGCCTCAAAGGATTACAGCTCATTCTACTAGGTCAGTTTCTACTTCCTGGGCGTTTAGGAATGAAGCTTCGGTTGATCAGATTTGCAAAGCAGCAACTTGGTCCTCTTTGCATACTTTTACTAAATTCTACCATTTTGATGTGTTTTCTTCTTCTGAAGCAGTTTTTGGTAGAAAAGTACTTCAGGCAGCGGTTTCAGTTTGAATCTTCTGTTTATGTTTTCATTAAACTTTATTTTGGGTGTGGATTATTTTCAGCAGGAATTGGCTGTCTTTATTTTATCCCTCCCTCTCTAGTGACTCTTGCGTGGAAAGATCCACATCTTGGGTAGTCATTATCCCATACGTCACTAGCTCATGGACTCTTGCTAATTACATGAAAGAAAACATAATTTATGTAAGAACTTACCTGATAAATTCATTTCTTTCATATTAGCAAGAGTCCATGAGGCCCACCCTTTTTGTGGTGGTTATGATTTTTTTGTATAAAGCACAATTATTCCAATTCCTTATTTTATATGCTTTCGCACTTTTTTCTTATCACCCCACTTCTTGGCTATTCGTTAAACTGATTTGTGGGTGTGGTGAGGGGTGTATTTATAGGCATTTTGAGGTTTGGGAAACTTTGCCCCTCCTGGTAGGAATGTATATCCCATACGTCACTAGCTCATGGACTCTTGCTAATATGAAAGAAATGAATTTATCAGGTAAGTTCTTACATAAATTATGTTTTTTCCACATGGCTGACTAGATTTTGCCTAGGGATAGTTTTTTAAGGCCCTCTCACTGTGAGTACATGTTGGGAGGGGCCTATTTTCGCGCCTTAATTGCGCAGTAGTTTTTGCAGCTTGAGACATCCAGCTTCCCTGAAGGAGTCCCCTGAACATATAGGACCCCTCTAAACGGTTTTTGTGCCTTCCAAAGTCATTGTATGGGCAGGTAGGAGCCACAGTAGAGCTGTGGCAGTTGGTTGTGACTGTTTAAAAACGGTTATATCGTTTTTTTGATCCGGTTTTGAAACTAAGGGGTTAATCATCCATTTGCAAGTGGGTGCAATGCTATTTCAGTCTATTATACACACTGTAAAAATTTCGTAGAATTTACTGCTTTTTTCACTGTTTTGCAGTTTCTGTGATTGTTTTTTTCTCTTAAAGGCACAGTACCGTTTTTATTTTTTGCTTGTTCACAGTTATTAAAGTGTTTTCCAAGCTTGCTGGTCTCATTACTAGTCTGTTTAAACATGTCTGACATAGAGAAAACTCATTGTTCATTATGTTTAGAAGCCATTGTGGAACCCCCTCTTAGAATGTGTACCAAATGCACTGATTTTACTATAGATTACAAAGACCATATTCTAGCTTTAAAAAATTTATCACCAGAAGAAATTGACAAGGAGGAAGTTATGCTGTCTAACTCTCCCCACGTGTCAGAACCTATAACTCCCGCTCAGGGGACGCCAAGTACATCTAGCGCGCCCATTGCGTATACCTTACAAGACATGGCGGCAGTTATGAATCATACCCTTACAGAGGTATTATCTAAACTGCCAGGATTGCAAGGAAAGCGAGACAGCTCTGGGACTAGAATAAATACAGAGCTCTCTGACGCTTTAGTGGCTATGTCTGATACACCCTCACAATGTACTGAAGCTGAAGCAGGGGAGCTTCAATCTGTGGGTGATTTTTCTGATTCAGGGAAGATACTTCAACCTGATTCTGATATGTCTACATTTAAATTTAAGCTTGAGCACCTCCGCATATTGCTCAGGGAGGTCTTAGCAACTCTGGACGACTGTGACGCTATTGTAGTCCCAGAGAAATTATGTAGATTGGATAAATACTATGCAGTACCTACTTACACTGATGTTTTTCCAATCCCTAAGAGGTTTTCTGAAATTATTTCTAAGGAATGGGATAGACCAGGTGTACCGTTCTCTCCCCCTCCTGTTTTTAAAAAGATGTTTCCTATAGACGCCGCTACACCGGACTTGTGGCAGACGGTCCCTAAGGTGGAGGGAGCAGTTTCTACTCTAGCTAAGCGTACCACTATCCCTGTCGAGGACAGTTGTGCTTTTCTAGATCCAATGGACAAAAAATTAGAGGGTTACCTTAAGAAAATTTTTATTCAACAAGGTTTTATTCTCCAGCCTCTTGCATGCATTGCCCCAGTCACTGCTGCTGCGGCTTTCTGGTTTGAGTCTCAAGAGGAGGCTCTACAGGTTGAAACCCCATTGGAAGATATTATTGACAAGCTTAGGGCCCTTAAAGTGATGGTAAACTCTCCCCTTTTTAAAATCAGATCTGGAATGTAAGCGCTATTTTAAATGGAGTTTAATTCATTAGCTGTAATGAAGATGCAGTATAACTTACTTTTTAATATAGATATGAAATTCAAATACTGCATGCTCCTCCGCCCACTTCAAAAGTCAAATTTTCTGTGAGCTAACAGATTGAATTGTTGTCCAATCAGCGCTCTCCCCATCTGGCACTTTTGTTGTAGCTAGAGCATTGATTGGAGAGTAATTCAATCATTTAGCTGACTGTAAAATTGACTCTTGAAGTGTGTGTTGTAACGTGGGGTATTTGAATTTCATATCTATATTAATAACTAAGTTATAGCGCATCTTCATTACAGCTAATGAATTAAACTCCATCTAAAATAGCGCTTACATTCCAGATCTGATTTTAAAAAGGGGAGAGTTTACCATCACTTTAAGCTAGCCAATTCATTTGTTTCTGACACCGTTGTTCATTTAACCAAGCTAACGGCTAAGAATTCAGGTTTTGCTATTCAGGCACGTAGGGCGCTATGGCTTAAATCCTGGTCAGCTGACGTGACTTCAAAGTCTAAACTTCTCAACATTCCCTTCAAGGACAGACCCTATTCGGGCCTGGACTGAAGGAGATAATTTCTGACATCACTGGAGGAAAAGGTCACGCCCTTCCTCAAGACAGGTCCAACAAATTAAGGACCAAACAGTCTAGTTTTCGGCCCTTTCTAAACTTCAAGAGTGGCGCAGCTTCAACTTCCTCTACCACAAAACAAGAGGGAACTTTTGCCCAGTCTAAGCCGGTCTGGAGACCTAACTAGGCTTGGAACAAGGGGAAACAGGCCAAAAAGCCTGTTGCTGCCTCTAAGACAGCATGAAGGAGCAGCCCCCGATCCGGAAACGGATCTAGTAGGGGGCAGACTCTCTCTCTTCGCCCAGGCTTGGGCAAGAGATGTCCAGGATCCCTGGGCATTGGAAATTGTGTCCAAGGGTTATCTTCTGGAATTCAAAACCTCTTCCCCAAAAGGGAGATTTCATCTCTCACATTTATCTGTAAACCAGATAAAGAGAGAGGCATTCTTACATTGTGTTTGAGACCTCCTAGTTATGGGAGTGATCCACCCAGTTCCGCAGGAGGAACAGGGGCTGGGCTTCTATTCAAATCTGTTTGTGGTTCCTAAGAAAGAGGGAACATTCAGACCAATCTTAGATCTTAAGATCTTAAACAAATTTCTCAGAGTCCCATCCTTCAAGATGGAGACTATTCGAACCATCCTTCCTACGATCCAGGAGGGTCAATATATGACTACCGTAGACTTAAAGGAAGCTTATCTTCACATCCCGATACACAAAGATCATCATTGTTTTCTCAGGTTTGCCTTTCTAGACAGGCACTACCAGTTTGTGGCTCTTTCCTTCGGGTTGGCCACGGCACCAAGAATCTTTACGAAGGTTCTAGGGTCCCTCGTAGCGGTCCTAAGGCCGCGGGGTATAGCAGTAGCCCCTTACTTAGACGACATTCTGATACAGGCGTCGACTTTTCAAATCGCAAGGTTCCATACAGACATTGTTCTGGCATTTCTGAGGTCCCATGGGTGGAAGGTGAACGAAGAAAAAAGTTCTCTATCACCTCTAACAAGAG
The DNA here is from genome assembly GCF_027579735.1 of Bombina bombina. Taxonomy (NCBI): domain Eukaryota; kingdom Metazoa; phylum Chordata; class Amphibia; order Anura; family Bombinatoridae; genus Bombina; species Bombina bombina. The sequence continues at coordinate 1,281,948,677 of NC_069499.1, read as the reverse complement.
TTTAATTCCTAGGGACTCTGATAGATTCGGTAGAAATGAAGATTTACCTAACTAAGGCCAGATTGTCAAAACTTCGAGACTCTTGCCGTGTTCTTTATTCCACTTTTCGTCCTTCAGGGGCTCAGTGTATGGAAGTAATCGGTTTAATGGTAGCGGCAATGGACATAGTTTGCCCGCCTACATCTCGGACCGCTGCAACTTTGCATTCTCAGTCAGTGGAATGGGGATTACACAGATTTGTCCCCTCTACTAAATCTGGATCAAGAAACCAGGGATTCTCTTCTCTGTTGGCTATGTCAGGTCCATCTGTCCAAGGGGATGAGCTTCCGCAGGCCAGATTGGACTATAATAACGTCAGATGCCAGCCTTCTGGGCTGGGGTGCAGTCTGGAACTCCCTGTAGGCTCAGGGCTCGTGGATTTAGGAGGAGGCACTCCTTCCGATAAACATTCTGGAACTAAGAGCAATTTTCAATGCTCTTCAGGCGTGGCCTCAGCTAACTGGGGTCAGGTTCATCAGATTTCAGTCGGACAATATCACGACTGTAGCCTACATCAACCATCAGGGGGGAACAAGGAGTTCCCTAGCAATGTTGGAGGTTTCAAAGATAATTCTATGGGCAGAGGTTCACTCTTGCCATCTATCAGCTATCCATATCCCAAGTGTCGAGAACTGGGAGGCGGATTTTCTAAGTCGGCAGACTTTTCATCTGGGAGAATGGGAACTCCATCCGGAGATATTTGCTCAGTTGATTCAACTTTGGGGCAAACCAGAACTGGATCTCATGGCGTCTCGCCAGAACGCCAAGCTTCCTTGTTATGGGACCAGGTCCAGGGACCCCAAGGCAACGCTGATAGATGCTCTGGCTTATGTGTTTCCACCGTTTCCTCTGCTCCCTCGTCTGATTGCCAAGATCAGGCAGGAGAGAGCTTCGGTGATTTTGATAGCACCTGCGTGGCCACGCAGGACTTGGTATGCAGACCTGGTGGACATGTCATCCCGTCCACCATGGACCCTGCTGCTGAGGCAGGACCTTCTACTTCAGGGTCCTTTCAACCATCCAAACCTAATTTCTCTGCATCTGACTGCTTGGAGATTGAACGCTTGATTTTATCAAAGCGTGGTTTCTCTGAATCGGTCATTGATACCTTAATTCAGGCTCGAAAGCCGGTTATCAGGAAAATCTATCATAAGATATGGTGTAAATATCTTCATTGGTGTGAATCCAAGGGTTACTCATGGAGTAAGGTCAGGATTCCTAGAATATTATCTTTTCTCCAAGAAGGATTGGAGAAGGGATTGTCGGCTAGTTCCTTAAAGGGACAGATTTCTGCTCTGTCTATTCTTTTGCACAAGCGTCTGGCTAATACTCCAGACGTTCAGGCGTTTTGTCAGGCTTTAGTTCGAATCAAGCCTGTGTTTAAACCTGTGACTCCGCCATGGAGTCTAAATTTAGTTCTTAAAGTTCTTCAAGGGGTTCCGTTTGAACCTTTGCATTCCATAGATATCAAGCTGTTGTCTTGGAAAGTTCTGTTTTTGGTAGCTATCTCCTCGGCTCGACGAGTTTCGGAGTTATCGGCTTTACAATGTGATTCTCCTTATCTCATTTTCCATGCTGATAAGGTAGTGTTGTGTACCAAACCTGGATTTCTTCCTAAGGTGGTATCTAATAAGAATATCAATCAGGAGATTGTTGTTCCTTCACTATGTCCTAATCCTTCTTCAAAGAAGGAACGTCTATTACACAATCTTGATGTGGTCCGTGGTTTAAAATTCTATTTACAAGCCACTGAAGATTTTCGTCAAACATCTGCTTTGTTTGTGGTTTACTCTGGACAGAGGAGAGGCCAAAAGGCTTCGGCAACTTCTCTTTCTTTTTGGTTAAGAAGCATAATCTGCTTTGCTTACGAGACTGCTGGCCAGCAGCCTCCTGAGAGAATTACAGCTCATTCCACTAGAGCAGTAGCTTCCACATGGGCTTTTAAAAATGAGGCTTCTGTTGAACAGATTTGTAAGGCGGCGACTTGGTCTTCGCTTCATACCTTTTCTAAATTCTACAAATTTGATACTTTTGCTTCTTCGGAGGCTGTTTTTGGGAGAAAGGTCTTACAGGCAGTGGTGCCCTCCGTTTAAGCGCCTGCCTTGTCCCTCCCTTCATCCGTGTCCTATAGCTTTGGTATTGGTATCCCACAAGTAATGGATGAATCCGTGGACTGGATACACCTTACAAGAGAAAACAAAATTTATGCTTACAAATGTATAAAATGTATTTCTCTTGTGGTGTATCCAGTCCACGGCCCGCCCTGTCATTTTAAGGCAGGTGTTATTTATTTTTTAAACTACAGTCACCACTGCACCCTATAGTTTCTCCTTTCTCTTGCTTGTTTTCGGTCGAATGACTGGGGGTGGCAGTTAGGGGAGGAGTTATATAGACAGCTCTGCTGTGGGTGATCCTCTTGCAGCTTCCTGTTGGGAAGGAGAATATCCCACAAGTAATGGATGAATCCGTGGACTGGATACACCACAAGAGAAATAAATTTATCAGGTAAGCATAAATTTTGTTTTTGCAACCCCCTCTAAGATTGTGTAACTTTTGTACTGAAAGGGCTTTACAATGTAAAAAGCATATTTTAAATTAAGTAAGTGTGCCTAGGGATGATTCTCAGTCTGAAGAGAATCAGGATATGCCATCCAATTCTCCCCAAGTGTCACAACCTTTTATGCCCACACAAGCGACGCCTATTTCTTCTAGTGCGTCTAATTCCTTTACTCTGCAGGAGATGGCTGCAGTTATGTTAACTACCCTTACAGAGGTATTGTCTAAATTACCAGTGTTGCAGGGTAAACGCAGTAGGTCAGGTATTAATGTAAATACTGAATCCCCTGATGCTTTATTAGCTATTTTCGATGTTCCCTCACAGTGCTCTGAGTTGGGGATTAGGGAATTACTGTCTGAGGGTGAAATTTCTGATTCAGGGAATGTTTTGCCTCAGACAGATTTGGATGCTATGTCATTTAAATTTAAGCTTGAACACCTCTGCCTGTTGCTTACGGAGGTTTTAGCGACTCTGGATGATTGTGATCCTATTGTGATTCCTCCAGAGAAATTGTGTAAAATGGATAAATATTTGGAAGTTCTTACTTACACTGATGTTTTTCCGTTTTTTAAGAGAATTTCGGAAATTATTAGTAAGGAATGGAATAGACCTGGTATACCGTTTTCACCCTCTCCTAATTTTAAAAAATGTTTCCTATATCAGATACCATTCGGGACTCATGGCGAGCGGTCCCTAAGGTAGAGGGAGCTATATCTTCCCTAGCTAAGCGTACTACTATACCCATTGAGGATAGTTGTGCTTTAAATGATCCTATGGATAAGAAATTAGAGGGTCTACTAAAGAAATTATTTGTTAATCAGGGATTTCTTTTACAACCTATGGCTTGCATTGTTCCAGTAACTACTGCAGCAGCTTTTTGGTTTGAGGCTCTAGAAGAGTCTCTTAAGGTTGAGACTCCATTACATGACATTCTAGATAGAATTAAGGCTCTTAAGCTAGCTAATTCTTTTATTACTGATGCCGCTTTTCAAATTGCTAAATTAGCGGCAAAAAAAGCAGGATTTGCTATTTTAGCACGTAGAGCATTGTGGCTCAAATCTTGGTCTGCTGATGTGTCATCAAAACATAAGCTTTTAGCTATTCCCTTTAAAGGTAAGACCCTTTTTGGGCCAGAATTGAAGGAGATCATTTCTGATATTACAGGATAGGTTTGTTAAAATGAAGGGTAAACAGAATAATTTTCGTTTCTTTCGGAACTTTAAAGGAGGACCCCCCGCTTCTTCTTCTTCCACAAAGCAGCATGAAGGGGTGGCCCCCGATCCGGGACCGGATCTAGTAGGGGGCAGACTTTCTTTCTTTGCTCAGGCTTTGGCAAGTGATGTTCATGATTCCTGGGCACTAGAAATAGTGACCCACGGTTATCAATTGGAGTTCAAGGATTTTCTCCCAAGAGGGAGATTTCATCTTTCAAAATTATCTGCAAACCAGACAAAGAGAGAGGCGTTCTTACGCTGTGTAAAAGACCTTTTTACTATGGGAGTAATCTGTCCTGTTCCAAAATTGGAACAGGGAAAGGGGTTTTACTCAAACCTATTTGTGTCCCCCAAAAAAAGAGGGAACGTTCAGACCCATTTTTGTCCTCAAGTGTCTAAACAAATTTCTAAGAGTTCCATCATTCAAGATGGAGACAATTCGAACGATTTTGCCAATGATCCAGGAGGGTCAATATATGACTACCGTGGATTTGAAGGATGCTTACCTTCATACTCCAATCCACAAAGATCATTATCACTTTCTAAGGTTTGCCTTCTTGGACAAACATTATCAGTTTGTGGCTCTTCCTTTCGGGTTGGCCACAGCACCCAGAATCTTCACAAAGGTTCTAGGGTCTCTTTTTGGCGGTTCTCAGACCGCAAGGGATAGCGTTGGCGCCTTATCTGGACGATATTCTGATTCAGGCGTTAACATATCATCTGACAAAATCTCACATGGACACAGTGTTGTCTTTTCTGAGAACTCAAGGCTGGAAGGTGAACATAGAGAAGAGTTCACTTGTTCCACAGACAAGGGTTCCTTTTCTGGGAACTCTGATAGACTCAGTAGCCATGAAAGTATTTCTGACGGAGGTCAGAAAATCAAAGATTTTGAATACTTGCCGAGCACTTCTGTCCATTCCTCGGCCATCAGTGGCTCAGTGTATGGAGGTAATCGGATTAATGGTAGCGGCAATGGACATTGTTCCGTTTGCTCGCTTTCATCTCAGACCACTGCAACTGTGCATGCTCGGTCAGTGGAATGGGGATTATGCAGATTTATCTCCAAAGATATCTCTGGATCAAGAGACCAGAAACTCTCTTCTTTGGTGGTTGTCGCCAGATCATCTGTCCCAGGGGACTTGTTTCCGCAGACCCTCGTGGGTGATAGTGACAACAGATGCCAGCCTTTTGGGCTGGGGTGCAGTTTGGAATTCCCTGAAGGCTCAGGGTGTTTGGACTCAGGTGGAGTCTCTACTTCCAATCAATATTCTGGAACTGAGAGCAATATTCAATGCGCTTCAGGCGTGGCCTCAGTTGGCTTCGGCCAAATTCATCAGATTCCAGTCGGACAACATAACGACTGTGGCATATGTCAATCATCAGGGGGGAACAAGGAGTTCCTTAGCGATGATAGAAGTATCCAAGATAATCAGTTGGGCAGAGGCCCACTCTTGTCATCTGTCAGCGATCTACATCCCAGGGGTAGAGAACTGGGAAACAGATTTTCTAAGTCGACAGACTTTTCATCCGGGGGAGTGGGAACTTCACCCGGAGGTATTTGCCCCATTGATTCTCAGATGGGGCAGACCGAAATTGGTTTTGATGGCAGCTCGTCAGAATGCCAAGCTTCCAAGATACGGATCCCGGTCAAGGGATCCTCAGGCCGAACTGATAGATGCCTTGGCAGTACCTTGGTTGTTCAGCCTAGCTTATGTGTTTCCGCCGTTTCCTCTCCTCCCACGCGTGATTGCTTGAATCAAACAGGAGAGAGCTTCAGTGATCCTGATAGTGCCTGCATGGCCACGCAGGACTTGGTATGCGGATCTAGTGGACATGTCCTCTCTGCCACCGTGGAAACTTTCGTTGAGACAGGACCTTCTCATTCAAGGTCCTTTCCAACATCCAAATCTAATTTCTCTGCAACTGACTGCGTGAAAATTGAATGCTTGATTTTATCGAAGCGAGGATTCTCTGGTTCAGTTATCAATACTTTGATACAGGCTAGAAAGCCTGTCACTAGAAAAATCTATCATAGGATATATAGCGTAAATATCTTTTTGGTGTGAATCCAAGGGTTACTCATGGAGTAAAAGTTAGGATTCCTAGGATTTTGTCTTTTCTCCAAGAAGGATTGGAGAAAGGGTTATCAGCAAGTTCCTTAAAGGGACAAATTTCAGCTTTGTCAATTCTGTTTCACAAACGTTTGGCAAATGTATCAGATGTTCAGTCTTTTTGTCAGGCTCTATCTAGAATTAAGCCTGTATTTAGACCTATTACTCCTCCCTGGAGTTTGAATTTAGTTCTTCGAGTTCTGCAAGGGGTTCCATTTGAACCTATGCATTCCATAGATATTAAACTATTATCTTGGAAAGTTCTGTTTTTGGTTGCTATTTCTTCAGCTCGAAGAGTTTCTGAGCTTTCAGCATTACAGTGTGATTCGCCTTATCTCATATTTCATTCTGATAAGGTGGTTTTTACGTACCAAACCTGGTTTCCTTCCTAAGGTTGTTTCGAATAAGAATATTAATCAGGAGATTGTTGTTCCTTCCTTGTGTCCTAATCCTTCTTCTAAGAAGGAGCGTCTGTTACATAACTTGGACGTGGTCCGTGCCTTAAAGTTTTACTTACAGGCAACTAAGGATTTCCGTCAATCATCTTTATTATTCATTGTTTATTCTGGAAAGCGTAGGGGTCAGAAAGCTACGGCTACCTCTCTTTCTTTTTTGGCTGAGAAGTATCATCCGCCTGGCATATGAGACTGCTGGTCAGCAGCCTCCTGAAAGAATTACGGCTCATTCTTCTAGGGCTGTGGCTTCCACATGGGCTTTTAAAAATGATGCATCTGTGACACAGATTTGTAAGGCTGCGACTTGGTCGTCCCTTCACACTTTTTCCAAATTTTCCAAATTTGATACTTTTGCTTCTTCTGAGGCTATCTTTGGGAGAAAGGTTCTTCAAGCAGTGGTGCCTTCCGTTTAGGTTCCTGTCTTGTCCCTCCCTTTCATCCGTGTCCTATTGCTTTGGTATTGGTTTCCCACAAGTAAGGATGGAATCCGTGGACTCGTCATATCTTTGTAAAAGAAAACTAAAATTTATGCTTACCTGATAAATTACTTTCTTTTAAGATATGACGAGTCCACGGCCCACCCTGTTCTTTTTAAGACAGTTTTTCTTTATATTTTTTGTAAACTTCAGTCACCTCTGCACCTTTTTAGCCTTTCCTTTTTCTCTTCCTATACCTTCGGCCGAATGACTAAGGGTGGAGGGGAAGGAGAGGGGCTATATATACAGCTCTGCTGTGGTGCTCTTTGCTACTTCCTGTTAGCAGGAGGTTAATATCCCACAAGTAAGGCTGAAATCCGTGGACTCGTCATATTGTAAAAGAAAGTAATTTATCAGGTAAGCATAAATTTAGTTTTTTCTTTTTCTTGGGAGGTGGACGAGGGGCTCAGGAGGTCCAAATACGGAGTGATGGATATCGCTTAGTTTCTTATGAGAAGTGCAGACAAATAGATTACATAGATCTTTATTATATTTCCCTAAAGATATATAAACATATTCAAATTTTATTGTAAGCGGCAGACAGTTATTTTTATATTTAATTTTTATATTTAATTTTTTATTTTTTTTTTAGAATTGTGGAGCATATTGTTAAGGTTTGTTTTATTTCAATTGGGATACCACTTAACCGGGCACTGGCGTTGCCTCTAACTAAAACTGTAGACAACGGTATATAGACAGATTTCCCGGGTTAAGGTTAGGTCAAGACTTATGTTTCATGGCTGTATCAACAACTTGTATTCCAAAGTGCGATATTATAACATGAAAAGTGCATTGTATAATATTTATATAAAACAATAAAAACTGTTATAAGAGGAAAAAAAAAAAAAAAACCCTAATGGGTCTGAGACATCGTCTGTTGAGGCTTTTACTGTTGTGCTTACTCATTTGCAGCATATTTTAGGTTTTACCACTGTTTTATATACATTAGGAAGGATTAAATTTTTGTAATCAGCCTGTCACCTCACTTGGACCAGTCCTAGTAATATAGTTGTTATATTTTCCATGTTGTTTTGCACTTGCACTTTGAAGTTTTTATATTTAACCACGAAACTTGTTAGATCCAGTGTGATCTGGATGGTGTTAATTCTATGAGCTTGAACTTGACATGGTGTGTGAATAAACAAAACATTGTTTTAAAAAAAAATAAAAAAATCCAGCCTTTGGGCCTCTCAGACGTGCTCAGTATGAAGCACCTCACCACAGCCCTTATTGATGTCTTTGCGCCATCATTGGATTCCCTTACAGTAGCTATGGGGGAACTTCTTTGGGAAATACACGAGCTTCGCATGCCTGAACACCCCAAACTATCTCTCATTTGCCCGATTGAATCTCGGCAGGTCTCGCTAACTAAGCCAAGGGTGGTTGGGACCCTTTTGGCAACGGACACGTTCGTTACCAGCATGTGACCCTGCTTTCATGTTACCACCTCCTCTCTGAGCCTTGACACTACAACCGCACAATATCCTGACCAGGGAGCGAAGAACAGCACAGCAACTCCCAAGACTATGGATTCTCAATTTGCAATATACCCACGAGGAGCGGATTGTGCCGTTGTGACCCCAGTTCCACAGCAGTGTGGTCAACCTGCAGCTGCACTTGATCCATTACAGAACACTACTCTTTTCCAAACTCCGCAATTAGTCGCAGGGGTCAACAACTGTCCCTCTGTTTATCTAACTCCTGCTTCGTGGCAGCATCTTTCAGTGCACTGGGAGACACGAATTTCCTCTCATCCGCAGCACAGGTTTTTATACCCGGGGTATCCCTATGGCAAACATGGTCAAATATAGTGCTCTGTGCTTTCTCTTCGATGTTGTGTAGCTTGTTGCTGGCTTGCCTGAGAAGAGGAGACATAGTATGAAAACGCTTTTCAAAGGGAACCCCAGGCAACGCGAAGCTCGCTTATCTACGGGAGTCGGCTGAACTATAACTCACACATGTACGCTGTTCATCCCTTTGCTTCTAATGAAATTTCTTCAGTTGTTCAGGGCGTGAGCTGAACTTTATTCCATTTATATCGTATGGGGTTTACCATGTTTTAACACCGTTTACTCTGACACAATAAAAAGCTTTGCTGCACAATCCTAATGCTGTTTGTTAGGACTTAATATATGTCATCTCTCTCATAATATGTAAAAACTTGGCCATGCTGCTTTCTTATGAGTGACACTTCATTCATTACTATTGGGAATTAAGAACTTGGCCACCAGGAGGAGGCAAAGACACCCCACACCCCACTGTTGTTTATTTTTATCCCTCCCTCTCTAGTGACTCTTGCGTGGAGTTCCACATCTTGGGTATTGATATCCCATACGTCACTAGCTCAAGGACTCTTACCAATTACATGAAAGAAAACATAATTTCTGTAAGAATTTACCTGATAAATTCATTTCTTTCATATTGGCAAGAGTCCATGAGGCCCACCCTTTTTATGGTGGTTATGATTTTTTTGTATAAAGCACAATTATTCCCAAATTCCTTTGTTGATGCTTTTTACTCCTTTCTTTATCACCCCACTACTTGGCTATTCGTTAAACTGAATTGTGGGTGTGGTGAGGGGTGTATTTATAGGCATTTGAGGTTTGGGAAACTTTGCCCCTCCTGGTAGGATTGTATATCCCATACGTCACTAGCTCATGGACTCTTGCCAATATGAAAGAAATTAATTATCAGGTAAATTCTTACATAATTTGTTTTTTCTGAAAAAAAGTGTTGGTTCTGAAAGGACCCAAATGTTTTTGAGTAAAATGTTGTTGGATACAGATGTGTCTGGATGTGTTTGTGTGGAAAACATTGAAATTTGTGTGTATTTGTCTAAATTTGGCATGGATCCGGGAGGATCCGGTTTTTTTTCTGTAAAAAAGTTTTGGTTCTGAAAGGACCCAAATGTTTTTGAGTAAAATGTTGTTGGATCCAGAAGTGTATGGATGTATTTGTGTGGAAAACACTTAAATTTGTGTGTATTTGTCTAAATTGGCATGTATCCGGGTGTTTTTCTGTAAAAAAGTGTGGGTTCTGAAAGGACCCAAATGTTTTTAAATAAAATGTTGTTGGATACAGATGTGTCTGGATGTGTTTGTGTGGAAAACATTGAAATTTGTGTGTATTTGTCTAAATTTGGCATGGATCCGGGAGGATCCGGTTTTTTTTTCTGTAAAAAAGTTTTGGTTCTGAAAGGACCCAAATGTTTTTGAGTAAAATGTTGTTGGATCCAGAAGTGTCTGGGTGTGTTTGTGTGGAAAACACTTAAATTTGTGTGTATCTGCCGAAATTAGGCATGGATCCGGTAGGATCCAGCTGTTTTTCTGTAAAAAAGTGTTGGTTCTGAAAGGACCCAAATGTTTTTGTGTAAAATATTGATAGATTCAGAAGTGTCTGAATGTGTTTGTGTGGAAAACACTTAAATATGTGTGTATCTGTTTACATTAGGCATGGATCCGGCTGTTTTTATGTAAAAGTGTTGGTTCTGAAAGCACCATGATGTGGAAAACACTTAAATGTGTGTGTATCAGTCGAAATTACGCATGGATCCGGTAGGATCCAGCTGTTTTTCTGTAAAAAAAAATGTTGGTTCTGAAAGGATGCAAATGTTTTTGAGTAAAATGTTGTTGGATCCAGAAGTGTCTGGATGTGTTTGTGTGGAAAACACTTACATTTGTGTGTATCTGTCTAAATTAGGTATGCATCAGCAGGATCCCGTTGTTTTCTTTCATGTAATTAGCAAGAGTCCATGAGCTAGTGACGTATGGGATATACATTCCTACCAGGAGGGGCAAAGTTTCCCAAACCTTAAAATGCCTATAAATACACCCCTCACCACACCCACAAATCAGTTTTACAAACTTTGCCTCCTATGGAGGTGGTGAAGTAAGTTTGTGCTAGATTCTACGTTGATATGCGCTCCGCAGCAGGTTGGAGCCCGGTTTTCCTCTCAGCGTGCAGTGAATGTTAGAGGGATGTGAGGAGAGTATTGCCTATTTGAATGCAATGATCTCCTTCTACGGGGTCTATTTCATAGGTTCTCTGTTATCGGTTGTAGAGATTCATCTCTTACCTCCCTTTTCAGATCGACGATATACTCTTATATATACCATTACCTCTGCTGATTTTCGTTTCAGTACTGGTTTGGCTTTCTACAAACATGTAGATGAGTGTCCTGGGGTAAGTAAATCTTATTTTCTGTGACACTCTAAGCTATGGTTGGGCACTTTTTTTTATAAAGTTCTAAATATATGTATTCAAACATTTATTTGCCTTTACTCAGGATGTTCAACATTCCTTATTTTCAGACAGTCAGTTTCATATTTGGGATAATGCATTTGAATCAATTATTTTTTTCTTACCTTAAAAAAATTTGACTTTTTCCCTGTGGGCTGAAAATGCTTCATTTTATTACGTCATTCTGGCGCGGACTTTTTTGGCGCAAAAAATCTTATCTGTTTCCGGCGTCATACGTGTCGCCGGAAGTTGCGTCATTTTTTTGACGTTCTTTTGCGCCAAAAATGTCGGCGTTCCGGATGTGGCGTCATTTTTGGCGCCAAAAGCATTTAGCCGCCAAAAAATGTGGGCGTCTTATTTTGGCGCTAAAAAATATGGGCGTCGCTTTTGTCTCCACATTATTTAAGTCTCATTTTTCATTGCTTCTGGTTGCTAGAAGCTTGTTCCTTGGCATTTTTTCCCATTCCTGAAACTGTCATTTAAGGAATTTGATCAATTTTGCTTTTTATGTTGTTTTTTCTCTTACATATTGCAAGATGTCTCACGTTGCATCTGAGTCAGAAGATACTTCAGGAAAATCGCTGTCTGGTGCTGGAACTACCAAAGCTAAGTGTATCTGCTGTAAACTTTTGGTAGCTGTTCCTCCAGCTGTTGTTTGTACTAATTGTCATGACAAACTCGTTAATGCAGATAATATTTCCTTTAGTAATGTACCATTACCTGTTGCAGTTCCATCAACATCTAATGTTCAGAGTGTTCCTGATAACATAAGAGATTTTGTTTCTGAATCCATCAAGAAGGCTATGTCTGTTATTCCTCCTTCTAGTAAACATAAAAAATCTTTTAAAACTTCTCTTTATACAGATGAATTTTTAAATGAACATCATCATTCTGATTCTAATGACTCTTCTAGTTCAGAGGATTCTGTCTCAGAGGTTGATGCTGATAAATCTTCATATTTATTTAAAATGGAATTTATTCGTTCTTTACTTAAAGAAGTACTAATTGCTTTAGAAATTGAGGATTCTGGTCCTCTTGATACTAAATCTAAACGTTTAGATAAGGTCTTTAAATCTCCTGTGGTTATTCCAGAAGTTTTTCCTGTTCCTGGTGCTATTTCTGAAGTAATTTCCAGAGAATGGAATAATTTGGGTAATTCATTTACTCCTTCTAAACGTTTTAAGCAATTATATCCTGTGCCGTCTGATAGATTAGAATTTTGGGACAAAATCCCTAAAGTTGATGGGGCTATTTCTACCCTTGCTAAACGTACTACTATTCCTACGTCAGATGGTATTTCGTTTAAGGAGCCTTTAGATAGGAAAATTGAATCCTTTCTAAGAAAAGCTTATCTGTGTTCAGGTAATCTTCTTAGACTTGCTATATCATTGGCTGATGTTGCTGCAGCTTCAACTTTTTGGTTGGAAACTTTAGCGCAACAAGTAACAGATCATGATTCTCATAATATTATTCTTCTTCTGCAACATGCTAATAATTTTATCTGTGATGCCATTTTTGATATTATCAGAGTTGATGTCAGGTTTATGTCTCTAGCTATTTTAGCTAGAAGAGCTTTATGGCTTAAAACTTGGAATGCTAATATGTCTTCTAAATCGACTCTACTTTCCATTTCTTTCCAGGGTAACAAATTATTTGGTTCTCAGTTGGATTCTATTATCTCAACTGTTACTGGTGGGAAAGGAACTTTTTTACCACAGGATAAAAGATCTAAGGGTAAAAACAGGGCTAATAATCGTTTTCGTTCCTTTCGTTTCAAAAAAGAACAAAAGCCTGATCCTTCTTCCTCAGGAGCAGTTTCAGTTTGGAAACCATCTCCAGTCTGGAATAAATCCAAGCCTTCTAGAAAAGCAAAGCCAGCTTCTAAGTCCACATGAAGGTGCGGCCCTCATTCCAGCCCAGCTGGTAGGGGGCAGGTTACGTTTTTTCAAAGAAATTTGGATCAATTCTGTTCACAATCTTTGGATTCAGAACATCGTTTCAGAAGGGTACAGAATTGGTTTCAAGATAAGACCTCCTGCAAAGAGATTTTTTCTTTCCCGTGTCCCAGTAAACCCAGCGAAAGCATTTCTGAAATGTGTTTCAGATCTAGAGTTGGCTGGAGTAATTATGCCAGTTCCAGTTCTGGAACAGGGGCTGGGGTTTTATTCGAATCTCTTCATAGTACCAAAGAAGGAGAATTCCTTCAGACCAGTTCTGGATCTAAAAATATTGAATCGTTATGTAAGGATACCAACATTCAAAATGGTAACTGTAAGGACTATCTTGCCTTTTGTTCAGCAAGGGCATTATATGTCCACGATAGATTTACAGGATGCATATCTGCATATTCTGATTCATCCAGATCACTATCAGTTCCTGAGATTCTCTTTCCTGGACAAGCATTACCAGTTTGTGGCTCTGCCGTTTGGCCTAGCTACAGCCCCAAGAATTTTTACAAAGGTTCTCGGTGCCCTTCTGTCTGTAATCAGAGAACAGGGTATTGTGGTATTTCCTTATTTGGACGATATCTTGGTACTTGCTCAGTCTTTAAATTTTGCAGAATCTCATACGAATCGACTTGTGTTGTTTCTTCAAGATCATGGTTGGAGGATCAATTTACTAAAAAGTTCATTGATTCCTCAGACAAGGGTAACCTTTTTGGGTTTCCAAATAGATTCAGTGTCCATGACTCTGTCTTTGACAGAAAAGAGACGTCTAAAATTGATTTCAGCTTGTCGAAACCTTCAGTCACAATCATTCCCTTCGGTAGCCTTATGCATGGAAATTCTAGGTCTTATGACTGCTGCATCGGACGCGATCCCCTTTGCTCGTTTTCACATGCGGCCTCTTCAGTTCTGTATGCTGAATCAATGGTGCAGGGATTACACAAAGATATCTCAATTAATATCTTTAAAACCGATTGTACGACACTCTCTGACGTGGTGGACAGATCACCATCGTTTAATTCAGGGGGCTTCTTTTGTTCTTCCGACCTGGACTGTAATTTCAACAGATGCAAGTCTTACAGGTTGGGGAGCTGTGTGGGGGTCTCTGACGGCACAAAGAGTTTGGGAATCTCAGGAGGTGAGATTACCGATCAATATTTTGGAACTCCGTGCAATTTTCAGAGCTCTTCAGTCTTGGCCTCTTCTGAAGAGAGAATCGTTCATTTGTTTTCAGACAGACAATGTCACAACTGTGGCATACATCAATCATCAAGGAGGGACTCACAGTCCTCTGGCTATGAAAGAAGTATCTCGAATTCTGGTTTGGGCGGAATCCAGCTCCTGTCTAATCTCTGCGGTTCATATTCCAGGAATAGACAATTGGGAAGCGGATTATCTCAGTCGCCAAACGTTGCATCCGGGCGAATGGTCTCTTCACCCAGAGGTATTTCTTCAGATTGTTCAAATGTGGGAACTTCCAGAAATAGATCTGATGGCTTCTCAACTAAACAAGAAACTTCCCAGGTATCTGTCCAGATCCCGGGATCCTCAGGCGGAGGCAGTGGATGCATTATCACTTCCTTGGAAGTATCATCCTGCCTATATCTTTCCGCCTCTAGTTCTTCTTCCAAGAGTAATCTCCAAGATTCTGAAGGAATGCTAGTTTGTTCTGCTGGTAGCTCCGGCATGGCCTCACAGGTTTTGGTATGCGGATCTTGTCCGGATGGCCTCTTGTCAACCGTGGACTCTTCCGTTAAGACCAGACCTTCTGTCGCAAGGTCCTCTTTTCCATCAGGATCTCAAATCCTTAAATTTAAAGGTATGGAGATTGAACGCTTGATTCTTGGTCAAAGAGGTTTCTCTGACTCTGTGATTAATACTATGTTACAGGCTCGTAAATCTGTATCTAGAGAGATATATTATAGAGTCTGGAAGACTTATATTTCTTGGTGTCTTTCTCATCATTTTTCCTGGCATTCTTTTAGAATTCCGAGAATTTTACAGTTTCTTCAGGATGGTTTAGATAAAGGTTTGTCCGCAAGTTCCTTGAAAGGTCAAATCTCTGCTCTTTCTGTTCTTTTTCACAGAAAGATTGCTAATCTTCCTGATATTCATTGTTTTGTACAAGCCTTGGTTCGTATAAAACCTGTCATTAAGTCAATTTCTCCTCCTTGGAGTTTGAATTTGGTTCTGGGGGCTCTTCAAGCTCCTCCGTTTGAACCTATGCATTCTTTGGACATTAAATTACTTTCTTGGAAAGTTTTGTTCCTTTTGGCCATCTCTTCTGCCAGAAGAGTCTCTGAATTATCTGCTCTTTCTTGTGAGTCTCCTTTTCTGATTTTTCATCAGGATAAGGCGGTGTTGCAAACTTCTTTTGAATTTTTGCCTAAGGTTGTGAATTCCAACAACATTAGTAGAGAAATTGTGGTTCCTTCATTATGTCCTAATCCTAAGAATTCTAAGGAGAAATCGTTGCATTCTTTGGATGTTGTTAGAGCTTTGAAATATTATGTTGAAGCTACTAAGTCTTTCCGAAAGACTTCTAGTCTATTTGTTATCTTTTCCGGTTCTAGAAAAGGCCAGAAAGCTTCTGCCATTTCTTTGGCATCTTGGTTGAAATCTTTAATTCATCATGCTTATGTCGAGTCGGGTAAAACTCCACCTCAAAGGATTACAGCTCATTCTACTAGGTCAGTTTCTACTTCCTGGGCGTTTAGGAATGAAGCTTCGGTTAATCAGATTTGCAAAGCAGCAACTTGGTCTTCTTTGCATACTTTTACTAAATTCTACCATTTTGATGTGTTTTCTTCTTCTGAAGCAGTTTTTGGTAGAAAAGTACTTCAGGCAGCGGTTTCAGTTTGAATCTTCTGCTCTTTTTTTCAATAAACTTTATTTTGGGTGTGGATTATTTTCAGCAGGAATTGGCTGTCTTTATTTTATCCCTCCCTCTCTAGTGACTCTTGCGTGGAAAGATCCACATCTTGGGTAGTCATTATCCCATACGTCACTAGCTCATGGACTCTTGCTAATTACATGAAAGAAAACATAATTTATGTAAGAACTTACCTGATAAATTCATTTCTTTCATATTAGCAAGAGTCCATGAGGCCCGCCCTTTTTGTGGTGGTTATGATTTTTTGTATAAAGCACAATTATTCCAATTCCTTATTTTTTTATGCTTTCGCACTTTTTTCTTATCACCCCACTTCTTGGCTATTCG
This sequence comes from Bombina bombina, assembly GCF_027579735.1. Lineage (NCBI taxonomy): Eukaryota > Metazoa > Chordata > Amphibia > Anura > Bombinatoridae > Bombina > Bombina bombina. Next base: position 1,281,932,417 of record NC_069499.1, on the reverse strand, counting down.
TTAAACTGATTTGTGGGTGTGGTGAGGGGTGTATTTATAGGCATTTTAAGGTTTGGGAAACTTTGCCCCTCCTGGTAGGAATGTATATCCCATACGTCACTAGCTCATGGACTCTTGCTAATATGAAAGAAATGAATTTATCAGGTAAGTTCTTACATAAATTATGTTTTTCTGTAAAAAAGTGCTGGTTCTGAAAGGACCCTAATGTTTTGCAGTAAAATGTTGTTGAATCCAGAAGTGTCTGGATGTGTTTGTGTGGAAAACAATTACATTTGTGTGTATTTTTCTAAATTAGGCATAGATCCGGCTTTTACCCACACCCAGTTATTCATCACACTCAGAAGTTTCATTTTGAGTGGCTTTCTTTGAATATTTATTCTTTATTTTCTACATTGACATGAAAGTTAAAAATACCGCCCGTGTTGATAAAATACCGGCTGAGTGGCAATCCTAATTGGACTATGGACCCTGCAATGCTGTGTTTAACCCCTGGTTGTTAGATCATGTAATTTTAGCATTAACAACCCTCTTAAATACTAGAGGTCCAGAGCAGATATGCAGCAGCCACCATGTTTTGTTGCTGTGTAATTTGTAATTTTATATTCCATTACTTATTTATATTTTTTCATTTACTCTTCTCATTCCATTTAAAATAGTTATAATTCACATAATCTCACTTTCAGAATCTGCAACTGTACTTTGAAATTATATCTACATTTTCTCAAATGTTTGTCTTCGTGCCACATTTAATTGTCCCCCATTAAAATATATGGGCATTCTATTTTGTAATTCACTCTTGCCATTCCATAGAAAAAAATATAATCCCTTATAATCTGTCTCAGAACCTGCTACTATACGTGGCTGATATATTTGGTGAATATCCAATTATTATTTTTATGATTTTTTTTTTTAATATTTTATCCCACTAAAGGCTATTGACCTTCCATTTTGTCATCCACGCTTATCATGCCTTTTAGTATGTCCCCCAATATTGCATTGCTGTTCTGGAGTTCTATGTAATAAGCAATAGTGCTATAATAACATTGCTCTAACGCAGAACATTGCTTTTTGCACTATTTATTTATGTATGTATATAAGCTGTATTGTAGTGAAATCAAGTCAGCCCTGTTTTTAAGATAAGTTGTTTCTATACACCAGCAGGCGGCCACCAAAAAGACTCAATTTGTGATCCTAAACCTAAAAAATAAATATATAATTAGTTGTTTGATGATGTCATCATAGAGTGCCGCGGTCGTATCAAAGAAGGTGATGATATCCGTTTGCGTCAAAGTAGTCTATCTGCAGAGTGGAGCTCCACTCTAGACAGGAAACATGTGACCTCCACTGCAATTTTTTTTTTTTTCAATAAAACTTTAATGTATCAAACAACCAATATGCACAATCATTCAGAAAACGTTTTTTTTTTTTTTTAAATAAACTTTATGCACAATCATTCAGAAAACGTTCTATTATTGTGTTCTATTAGGCAAAGTATAAGCAAATGTAATGATTATTCTAAGTTATAAATAGATCATCTCAGGAAATGACAGGAGTAATTCTTTAGTTTTCATGTATTATCTACTGTTTTAAATTAACAATACTGAACTATTTAAAGCTCCACTCTACACAACAAAAATGTGACATCCACAAACTCCACGGGGAAGTTAAACAAGAAGAAGGTTTGCTGCTTTCTTTTCTTTTTACCGTATTTAACCCCTTAGTGACCTGACTGTTGTACCAATTTTTTAGCGTTAGCGACCAAGGCTGTTTTTACATTGCTGCAGTGTTTGTGTTTATCTGTAATTTCCCTCTTAATTTTTTTTTTTTTTTTTTTTACCGTATTTAACCCCTTAGTGACCTGACTGTTGTACCAATTTTTTAGCGTTAGCGACCAAGGCTGTTTTTACATTGCTGCGGTGTTTGTGTTTATCTGTGATTTCCCTCTTAATTTTTTTTTAACCATATTTAACCCCTTAGTGACCTGACTGTTGTACCAATTTTTTAGCGTTAGCGACCAAGGCTGTTTTTACATTGCTGCAGTGTTTGTGTTTATCTGTAATTTCCCTCTTAATTTTTTTTTTTTACCGTATTTAACCCCTTAGTGACCTGACTGTTGTACCAATTTTTTAGCGTTAGCGACCAAGGCTGTTTTTACATTGCAGCGGTGTTTGCGTTTAGCTGTAATTTCCCTCTTACTCCTTTACTTTACCCACACACATTATATACCGTTTTTCTTGCCATAAGATTGACTTTCTACAGATACCATTATTTTCATCATATCATATAATTTTTACTAAATATTTTTATAAATTATGATTAAAAATATTAAAAACCACACTTTTTTTTTAACTTTTACCCCCAAAATCTGTTACGCATCTACAACCCCCGAGAACTATTTAATTTTTTTTCATCTGTTACAGCTGCGGTCCTTATGGAGATAAAGGGATAGTAAATTCAAAATTTAACTTGCATGATTCAGATAGAACATGTCATTTTAAGACACTTATAAATTCACATCTATTTTTAAATGTGCTTTGATCTCTTGTTATCCCTTGCTGAAAGAGAATACGCACATATTCAACACTAGTGGGAGCTAGCTGCTGATTTTTGCCTGCACACATTTGTCTTTTGCGATTGGATGACTATGGCTCCGTTCGGGCAGCGCTCCAAGCGAACTGGGACTCGCTTGTAGCGTTTTCCTCACATTTGCAAGTGAGATGCCTGGCGGTTTTTAAGTGCTCTGATGACGTAAGTCCCAGCGCTTCCATCGTGCTGGAAAAGCTGTCACTTTTCAGAGCAAGCCCAGAGGCTTGGCAACATGGCAGCCTCCACACACGTTTTGCTGTGGAGGCTGCCATGTTTTTATAAGCAGCAGAGGAGGGACAGGTGAGGCGGATAAGTCTGACAGCAGCATTTAGTACAGGGCAAATTAGAGATAGGTTAAGTAACCTATCTCCAATTTGCCCTGTACTAAATGCTGCTGTCATGCTTATCCGGTGTTATGCTGAGAATTGTTTCCCCAGTGTCTCTGGTTTCTCCTGCCTCTCGGCAAACATCGGAACTCTGACCCACCTCCATTCAGCTGCTCTCAGCTCAGCACCCGTACTATTATTAGCTTAATGTGGCAGGATAAGCTACAGGGGCTGAGCTGAGAACAGCTGAATGAAGGTGGGTCAGAGTTCCAATGTTTGCCGAGAGGCAGGGGAAACCATTCTCGAACAACAGTGTTGTGTAAACAGCTTAAATAAAAATAATCCTCCACTAATAAAGAGAGACACAATTTAAACATTTTTACAGTCAGCTACAAGTGAGCTTATTTTAAAACGTTTGCATGCGCAAAGTCCATTATTATGCAGCAGATCCCTTTACGCATGCGATCGTTTTTTCTAAGCTCCCTTGCTTGTGACGTCACCTAGCGTCACGTCATCGCTGGAAGTGAAGCGCCTCCACTAGCTCCTGAGCGCTGCCCGAACGCGGCCTATATGTGTTCATCTTGCTGCCAGTAGTGCAATGTTGTTCCTTCAGCAAAGGATAACAAGAGAACGAAGCAGATTTTATAATGGAAGTAAATTGGAAACTGCATGTTCTTTCTGATTTATAAAAGTTTGTTTTTGACTTGAGTGTCCCTTAAATTATTTTTTATTTATTATGAAAATAACAGTTTTGATTCTGACTATGACTAAGTTTCCTCCCATGTGCTTGACACAGGAGCCAGCAATCATTAAAGATCTACACATTGCTATACAATGGGTTGTCAAGAATGAGGCACTGTTCTGTGGGCGCATAACCATGCCAAGTTATGTGTCAATGAATGAAGATGACCGCCAGAAGGCCATAGATAACGTGATGCAAAGAGAAGAACCAGAAGCAAGGGAGCCATTCCTTTTTGTATTTCAGCACAAAGAAGATATGGAGTTGTTTTTGCAGGCATGTCTTGACCAACAGGGCCTCCAAGTTAATGCCATGTTCAACAAATGACTGATGGACAAGGGGTGGTGGTGTGTTTCTGTTTAAATTATCGATAATAATAAAAAAATAAGATAATTAACACCATTTCTGAGTCAGTGCTTTAATAACACACTACCACAAGTATGAAGGTACAAGATAATTATAGTTAACAGTATATATATATATATATATATATATATATATATATAGCAGTAGCCTATTGTTGCTTCTGCTTTCATAGTATAAGGTTAGGGTTATAAGTTCAAATGGTTTCTGACCTTGATTGAACACGATTCTCCAGAGCTCCGGGGAACAGCAAGAAAGCACACAAGCACAGAGTGTTTCTCACTAGTTCCGTTTACTGTAAGTATACACAGCAGTTATATAGCAGTCTCGCATCATGAGGCTACAGGAAATGCAGTTAGAGGAGTAACATAAAATGTCCATATATGTCTATCTAAGAAACATGTTAAAGGAAGTTGTGGGTGTTGTTTGCTGTATTACAGACAATCATATGAGTTTCAAAATGCCCTCATGTGTCGGTTACAAGTCACCCACTAACATAATATACCCATCAACACACAGAGAGACAACCACATAAAATACACAAAGACATAGAGACACGCACACACCCTCACTGAGACATCCAGAGAAAACAGAGAGACATACACTCTCAGAGAGACACCCACAGAAACTGCACATACATACACACACCCTCACAGAGACAACCAAAGAAAACACACAGACATACTCACACACCCTCAGAGAGACATCCACAGAAAACGCAGACACACATACATACACACACACACCCTCAAAGAGACATCCACATAAAAAAAAGTCAAACACATCCACCCTCACAGAGGCATCAAGAGGAAATACACAAAGACATACATACACACACCCTCACAGGGACACAAATAGAAAAAGCACAAAGACATACGCACACACCCTCACAGACATACACAGAAAATGCACAAAGACATATACACCCACTCTCACAGAGAGACCAACAAAAACAACAACAACAAAACAGTGTGTGACATGCATGATAAACAAATTGCAGAAATTAAGAGATCACTTTTTAAACAATCAGATTTGCAAATGTGCAAACAAAAATTAAACTCTATGAATTCAAAATTGTAGATTAATGTTATCGGTAGATGGCTAGATGAAGAAAAGTACTTTTAAAAGGTTGACATATGTTTGTGTTTTGTCCCCCAAACAAGAGCAACACTTCAATTATGGTGTAAACATGTTCCCATCTGTCAGCTGTACTTATGGATTTTGAAAATACTGTACTCTATATGGTCTTGGTGGAACCATAAGCCGTGGCACTAGGTCTCATACCATTAGATATGGTTAAATGCATCATTTAGGCTCGTTTGTATGTATTTCAAAATTAAGTCAGCTGTAGTGTAAACTGAACAGTGTTAAGTTAACCTGTATCATTTGAAACACTGAGAAATCTTAGTTTGAAAGTATAACTTTTTATGCATATGTAAAAATCATAGATAAAATGCCTCCTTGCATCTGTAAAGTCCTTGCATAAAGGGGCAGTAAACTGAAATGTAGTTAAAATGTATATATTACTAAAAAAAAAATATCTTTCAAAAGGGCAACTACCATTTGTGTATTAAGGAGGAAACCTTTATGCATGGCTTTAAATATAGAATTTCGACAGCATTGTCAAATAATCATAAATACACTGCTGCAGATTGCTAAAAAAATAATGTTTTTTATGGACCCCTGTCCCCACCATACTACTACCACACTGAAGTTACAATCCAAAATTCCACAAAGAAATAAAAAAAAAAAATTACTATGTAAGTCCTACCTCCTCTGCAAATGAAAGTGCTCTGCCATCTGACTCAGACACACACTGTACAAACTTAAAGGGCTACTGGACCCACATTTTTTCTTTCATGATTCAGATAGAGCATGCAATTTTAAGCAGCTTTATAATTCCTATTATTATTTTTTATTCGTTCTCTTGCTATCTTTATTTGAAAAGTTAGGAATGAAAGCTTTGGAGCATGACTATTTTTTGTTCAGTACCCTGGATAGAGCTTGCTAATAGGTGCTTGCATTTAGCCATCCAATAAGCAAGCGTAACCCAGGTTCTCAAACTAACATGGGCCGGCTCAAACGCTTTTATTTCTTCTTTTTCAGATAAATATAGGAAGAGAACGAATAAAATTTGATAATAGAAGTAAATTAAAAAGCTGCTTAAAATTGCATGCTCTATCTCATTCTAGAATGAAAAAAATTGTGTTTAGTATCCTTTTAAGTGCCAAGTCTGTCTCACTATGCATAGTGATTTAGTGCACACTCAAAAATCCTCTCAAATGCTAATGCTTTACTCATTTTAATAAAATTGACCACACTCAGTAGCACTCTGCTGTAGTACCCTCTGGTGGCTGCCAAAATTGTTTAAAGAAAATAATAGTTGTTCTTGCCTCATGGGGCACCCTGGCCCATTTGGCCCCTGACAGGAGTCACCCCTGTAACCCCCTGATGGCAGCCAGCTGTGATTTATGGAGATGATGTATTTATAACTTACAATAATCATTACTTTTGCCCTAACAGAACATATGTTAATGTAAAGAATGTGCTTATTTAACCCTATTAATAACAATCAGCATAAACCACTGTGAATGAACATTAAGAACAGGAAAGCAAAATATTTAGTTTTCTGAATTATTGTGTCTATTGATTGTTACGTTAAAGTCCATTTAAAAAAAAAAAATATTGAGTGGAGGTCAAATGTTTCCTATCTTGAGTGGAGCTCCAGTTTGGCACAAGTTTGTTTGCCATATAAAGCGTTGGTTCAGGCTTAGAACATATATCCACACAGAAATGAGTGTCGCAAATAATTTTAAACCTTTTTAAATACAAGTTACTTTTAAAAAAGGCTAAAATATATTCAGTGGCAAGGTTGGCACAAGTTTGTTTGCCATATAAAGCATTGGGTCAGGCTTAGAACTTAAAAATATGAAGTGGTTCATGCCCTGTATATATGCACACAGAAATGAGTGACTCATCGGATTTCAACCCTTTTTAAATACCAGTTACTTAATCAGAAAAGGTAAAATATATGAAGTGGCCAGGTTGGCACAAAAAAATTGCTATAATAAGCAATGGGCACGGCTGAAAATATGTATATTCTATGAAGATGTTCATGCCGAGTATATATCATCACAGAAATAAGTGACCAAAAGGATTTTAACACTTAAAATACCAGTTACTTATTCAGAAAAGGTAAAATATATGAAGTGGCAAGGTTGGCACCAGATTGTTTGATATAAAAAGCATTGTGACAGGCTGAAAAGATGTATGTCCTATAGAGAGGCTTATGCCATGTATATAAGCACACATTAATGAGCGTCCCAAAGGATTTTAAAAGTTTTTAAATACCAATTACTTATTTAGAAAAGGTAAAATATATGAAATGGCAAGGTTGCCTGCAATTTTTTGGCTATAAAAAGCGTTGGGCCAGGTTGATAACATGTCTATTCTATAATGGGGTTCATGCCCTCTATATATCCACACATAAATTAGTGGCCCAAATGCTTTTAACCCTTTTTAATACCTTTAATTTATAAGATAAGATAAAATGTATGAAGTGGCAAAGTTGGCACCAGATTGTTTGCCTTAAAAAGCATTGGGCCATGCTGAAAATATTTGTCTATTCTATGATGAAGTTCATGCCGTGTATTTATCATCACAGAAATGAGTGACCCAAAAGGATTTTAACCCTTTTAAAATAACAGTTTATTATTCATAAAAGGTAAAATATATGAAGTAGCAAGGTTGTCACCAATTTGTTTTTCATAAAGAGCGTTGGGCAAGGCTGATAACATATCTGTCCTATGATGGGGTTCATGCCGTGTATATATCCACAAATAAATAAGTGGCTCAAAGGATTTTAAATCTTTTTAAAATAACATTTACTTTTTGAAAACATAACCAAATTTGTTCCACATTTGCTATCTGTTTATTGCAATACTAGTGTTAAAGTCCGTGTAGACGGTCTAAAATGTGTCCAACTTACTAACCACTCCCTTATTTACCCACCTCTCCCTCCAAGAACCTTTGCCTACCATCTGACCCCCCCATCCACTCAGATCTCCTCTCTCTTATCCCCCCTCCCTCCTTCACCCTCCCTGCCACTTTCAACATCTAATTTTCTGCAGCGCAGAGGTACCACCCGCTCCCGTCTATATCTATCAACAATCCCTCTATCTCTATCACTATCCATATATCCCTCTATCCCTCTATTGCTGTGTCCATCTATCCCTATCCATCTATCCCTCTATCTCTATTCCTCTATCTCTATCCCTATCTCCCTATACCTATATCCATTTATCTCTACCCATCTATCACTATCCCTCTATCCCTATCTTAACATATTTTTTTTATGCAGCGCAGTGGTCCCGGCCTCTCCAGCCCCTCCAGCAATGGGGCTCCCACCTGCCTCCCTCCTTACCCTCCCACGCCACCGATTGGCACCACCGCTGCACAATACAGAAAGGGACACAGATTGCAGCAATGCCTCAATATTGAGGCATAGTGCATTAAGATTTTCTAAGCAACCGTTGCAGAGAGGGCCAGTGATGGTGCCGATCGTTGGTGGCGTGTGAAGGATAGGAGGGAGGCAGGTGGGTGGCCCATCACTGAAGGGAACAGGAAGAAGGCGGTAGGGTGTGTGAGAGGGGCAGGAGCGGGTGGGAACGCTTATACAACGGAAAAAGTTGGAAGGAGGGAGAAGGGGATAATAGATTAGTAAAATAAACTGGGAGAGGGTAGAGTGGTAGGGGAATGAGGGTGGGCAAATACACTACAGATTTTATTTTATATATCTACTGTATATAAAAAAAATAAAAGCAAATAAATATAGTAAAATGGCTACTGGTAGACAGCTGAAAGTACATAACATGTACGCTAAAAGGTAGAAGGGGGGGGTTAGAGAGCTGTTTGGGGGGGGGGGGTCTGAACAAAGGAGATCCTAGAGAAGCATTTACAACCATTTGTGCTACAATTGCACAAGCTTTTTGTAAATAATTTCAGTGATAAACCCATAGTTTGTGAAAAAGTAAAAAAAAAAAAAAGTATTTGATCGCATTTGGCGGTGAAATGGTAGCATGAAATATAGCACAATGGGCCTAGATCAATACTTTGGGTTGTCTACTACACTAAAGCGAAAATTAAACGTACAAGCTCCCTACAAGCTAATGAATTAACACCTTCAATGCTGGTCATAATACAAGTGTGGTGCGCAGCAGCATTTAGCGGACTTCTAATTACCAAAAAGCAAACCCAAATCCATAAATGTCTGCTATTTCTGAACAAAGGGGATCCCAGAGAAGCATTTACAACCATTTGTGCTACAATTGCATAAGCTGTTTGTAAATAATTGCAGTGAGAAACCTCAAGTTTGTGAAAAAGTGAACAATGTTTTTGTATTTTATTGCATTTGGCGGTGAAATGAAATATACCAAGATGGGCCTAGATCAATACTTTGGGTTGTCTACTACACTAAAGCTAAAATTAACCCTACAAACTCACTATAAGCTACTGAATTAATTCCGTCAATACTGGGCATAATACAAGTGTGGTGCACAGCAGCATTTACCGGATTTCTAATTACAAAAGAGCAACGCCAAAACAATATATGTCTGCTATTTCTAAAAAAAAGGGGATCCCAGAGAAGCATTTACAACCATTTGTGCCATGATTACACTAACTGTTTATAAATAATTTCAGTAAGAAATTTTTTTTGTGTGAAAAAGTCAACATTTTTTTTTATTTGATCGCATTTGGCGGTGAAATGGTGGCATGAAATATACCTAAATGGGCCTAGATCAATACTTTGGGTTGTCTTATAAAATAAAATATATACATGTAAAGGGTTATTTCGGGATTCCTGACAGATATCAGTGTTACAATGTAACTAGCGCTAATTTTGAAAACAAAAGGTTTGGAAATAGCAAAGTGCTATTTGTATTTATGGCCCTATAACTTGCAAAAAAAGCAAAGAACATGTAAACATTGGGTATTTCTAAACTCAGGATAAAATTTAAAAACTATTTAGCATGGGTGTTTATTGGTGGTTGTAGATGTGTAACAGATTTTGGGGGTCAAAGTTAGAAATACTGTGTGTTTTTTTTTACATTTTTTCATCATATTTTATAAAATAAATTATAGTAATTTATAAGATATGTTGAAAATAATGGTATCTTTAGAAAGTCCATTTAATAGTGAGAAAAACGGTATATAATATGTGTGGGTACAGTAAATGAGTAAGAGGAAAATTACAGCTAAACACAAACACCATAGAAATTCAAAAATAGCCTTGGTCCCAAAGTGTCAGAAAATGAAAAAGTGCTGTGGTCCTTAAGGGGTTAATGAAGAACTGAGTTTAAAAATGTCACTAAGCTTTTTAACAGCAAAACAAACTTTCTAGGGACATTTAAATAGAGCTCTGCAGATTTGGGAGCATATAAACAATAAATGTTGTTTATCAGCGCTGGTGCATATATAAGATACATGTCCCATGTTGATGTATGACAATAATATCAAGCTAATGACAAAGATATTTCACTCTCTACCTAGCAAGGTAGTTATCACAGAAAAATGCAAAAGATATTCCTAATGCTGCTCCCTGCATTGTTGTCACCAAACACTCATTGTCACAGTGTAATCTCAGTTTCTGTCCTCTATAGCGTCACCAGTATATAAAACTAAAAACTGCAGGAGAAAAGCTTCAATATTTAATCTAGGATTAGAATTGTCGGCATTTGTTTTCTGTGAGTGCTCAGCCTTTGCATTATTCAACAACTTGCAGAAATGTAAAAATAGCCCTGGTTCCTTAAGGGTAAGAAAATGTAACAATGGTCTGGTCACTAAGGGGTTAATGTTCATTCACAGTGGTTACCTTATAAATCACAATCTGCATAAAACACTGTGAATGAACATTAAGAGCAAGAAAGCTACAAAATGTTTCGTTTTCATAATCATTGTCACAGTCTATAGCTTGTTTGTTACATTAAAGTTGATTTAAAAAAAAAAAAAAAAGCTTTGAGTGGAGGTCACATGTTTCCTGTCTAGAGTGGAGCTCCACTCTGCAGTTGGACCCTTCTCGTTTGCGTCGACACATAGCTTTCTGGAAACAAATTATGTCCCTAATTTTTGTTCCGGAGAAAATACGAGGTAAAATGCATCTCCCGGAGGATACAGTGCAAAGGGTAAGGTCAGCCGTTAACTAGGATATTAGAGTTGAGATCGAGCAATATCTGAACCTAGTTTAGCTTATTTGGCAGATGTGGTAGGGGTAAAAGGGGAACCTAGAGAAGGGGTTGAGGTGATGCGAAATATATTGTCGATTTTTTTGGTTTGTCTCCAGAGACTGCAAAGCAGAGAAGGGAGCCGGGAACCGTGGATGGCATAAGTAAACTGTAGCAATGTGGCGGTTAAGAGGAACTTTTGGTGGACAAATGAGTTGAGGAATGATATAGGGAGATACAAGTGGGACCACTGTAAAAATAGAGGTGGGAGGGGGAATTTGTTGAAACTGAAGATGAGGAAACAAGGATATTGGGAAGGTGAGGACATTGGAAGAGAGGTTTGGTGACACGGGGTCCAAATATAGGATAAGATGGGGAGGTGAAAATATATACGGTACTAAGAGAATGGGCTAGATTTATCATACTACTGGCGGACAGGGGCAGATACCCTGTCCACAATGCATCTCCTCTTCACACTCGTGTGCAACCAGTGTCAAATCTCCTCGGTTGGAAACGTCCAGGGAGACATATCTTCCACATAACAGGTTGAGAAGTAGCGGTGTACTCCAGAATGTTTGTTTAAAAATATAGATGATTCCTTTATTCCCCAATTTTGCATAACCAACATGGTTATATTAATATACTTTTTATCTATGTGATTACAATATATCTATGCTTCTGCAGACTGCCCCCCTATTTCAGTTCTTTTAACATTCTTACATTTAAACCAATCAGTGCGGACTCATAGGTAACTCCATGGGAGTGAGCACAATGTTATCTAATGTGGCACACATGAACTAGCACTGTCTAGTTGTGAAAACTGTCAAAATGCCCTGAGATAAGAGGTGGCCTTCAAGGGCTTAAAAATGATCACACAAGCCTACCTAGATTTAGCTTTCAACAAAGAATACAAACAGAACAAAGCAAATTTGGTGATAAATGTAAATTAAAAAAAATTGTTTAAAATTGCATTCCCTGAATCATGAAAGCCTAATTTTGACTAGCCTGCCCCTTTTAAATCTTGACTGGAGGCTCACTTGTAGGAATCTACAGCTGATGGGGTTGAGACTAGGGTTGCCACCTCAGCCATGTTTTCCTGGACACTTATGAGTTACACATGCTGCAGGGTAAGCCGGGTGGAACATGTATTGTGCCTCTGGACATCACATGAATAGTGCTGATAAACAGTAGAATACATGTTCCTCCCTGCAAACTC
>NC_069499.1:1281877467-1281914967 GCF_027579735.1 Bombina bombina | reverse complement strand
TTAGCCTAATGTTGTCACTGTTAAAGCTGTGAATGTATTCTGGGGATTCCTAAGCTAATGGCCTAAGCTCCTCGATAAATACTGTTTTGTTTTACAAGGGTCACATTTCGTACACCATATACTTTTTGCTCTTATGTTATGATATACCTCTACTCTACCCTATAAATCCATCAAAAGCTCATGTATCAAATTTTAAAGTGCTTTTAAATATCATCTAGTTATTGAGGATGAGGTTTCATGTTCAGACTGTCGTTTATATTATCATATTCCCTGGGGAGGTTGACTGTGGATTTATGCAGTTCATCCCATCCTCCATCAAAGCAGAGGGTTACAGTTATACATATATCAAAGTTGCTAAGAATGTGCATAGCATTTGTCCCTAAATTGGTGTAGCAGCTATATTAGTGTTCTGGAGATCTTTATATTCATCCCTAGCTACCCCAAACCCTAGATGAGTAAGTAGTAAAATGTGAGCTTCCATATTAGGTAATATAACTAGTTGACTCAGCTCCTACACCCCCATAGCATTCCATATAACCGAACCTTGCCTCAATGTTTTACTTGGTTTCAACCTCATATTGTGATCAGTTTTCACGTTGGCCTTATGCCAGTTTGAATGGCCCCTATAAACATCTATGCCTAGTCCAAACCTGTTGGGGGATAGATGCAGCACTAATAAGGTCTCCCTGGGGTGTTATGTCTGGATCGGCAAGTTTATAGTTTATAGTTTGCTACTGTTATTGCAGAACCAGCACAGCTTGAGTTTGCATGAGAGGACATATAATGTCGATGGGTGCATTACAGAGTTTTTTGTCCAATTATATATTTTTAGCATATATCAAGTCTGCAGCGACTATGCTAGTTAATAAGTTTCATTTGGGGCCCAAAAGTGGCCCACCTTGTTATTTTATTTCTCCCCCCCCTAAAATGCCCTCTTAGATTTACGTTCTCTTTCAGGAGGTCCAAGAGTGGCCTCTATTTTTTTTACTGAGGGACATCACTTTATCTATCAATATAACTTATTTTGAGGGGATAATCCTTAATTGAAAATCTGAGGTTAACTCTTATTTTTATTTCCTTTCCTTAACTGGGCGATTATTTGTATGTTTATCTTAATCTTTAAATTGTATATTGTCTTGAGATTCTCATATGTTTATGCCATTGAGATGCTACTTGCATTAAAATCTAAAAAAAATAAATATATATTTTTGTTTGAGGGATGTGTGGTGGATGTAATTTTGTGTAATCTTTAAGTAGGTTGGTCTTGCAGGTAGGAAATCTCAGTGCAGACTGCATCTTTTTGCTGTTCTATTGGGTGCAAAGTTAACTGCTGAAAACTCCTGTTATATTATTAGGAATATGATGCATTGATGAGAAGATTTCTTTAATATAGGTGGCGAGAGTCCATGAACTTGTTTCTTGATGGGATATACATTCCTACCAGGAGGGGGCAAAGTTTCCCAAACCTCAAATGCCTATAACTACACCTCCCACCTCACTCATACCTCTGTTTTAAAAAGTTTGCCTCCTTAGGAGGTGGTGAAACATGATGTGCTTGATTCTTCAGTGAAAGGAGCTTCTAACTATATATTGAAGCCCTGTTCCTCTCTAAGTACAGTGTTTGTATCATCAGGCAATACTCCCTTCACATCTCTCAGACAATGTTTTCACCTATGGGAAATCTATTCATAAGGCTCTCTGTAAATCGGTCACAGGGATTCATCTGCTGCCTCCCTTTACAGATTGACATTATAATCCTCTACCATTACCTCTGCTGATATGTTTTAGTACTGATTTGGCTGTCTGCTATATGTGGATTGGTGTCCTATGGTAAGTATATATTGTTTATTTTTATTTTAAGGGACACTCGGCTATGGAAATGCACTTTATTTTGTGAGATATATATATATATAAAATGTAATTGGCAAGAGTCCATGAGCTAGTGACGTATGGGATATGCAATCCTACCAGGAGGGGCAAAGTTTCCCAAACCTCAAAATGCCTATTAATACACCCCTCACCACACCCACAATTCAGTTTTACAAACTTTGCCTCCTATGGAGGTGGTGAAGTAAGTTTGTGCTAAGATTTCTACGTTGATATGCGCTTCTCAGCATTTTGAAGCCCGATTCCCTCTCAGATTACAGTGAATGTCAGAAGGATGTGAAGGAGTATCACCTATTGAATGCAATGGTTTTCCTCACGGGAGATCTATTTCATAGGTTCTCTGTTATCGGTCGTAGAGATTCATCTCCTACCTCCTTTTTCAGATCGACGATATACTCTCATATTCCATTACTTCTACTGATAACCGTTTCTGTACTGGTTTGGCTATCTGCTATATGTGGATGGGTGTCTTTTGGTAAGTATGTTTTCATTACTTAAGACACTCTCAGCTATGGTTTGTCACTTTATGTATTTATATGTAAAGTTCTAAATATATGTATTGTACTTATATTTGCCATGATTCAGGTTTCAGTACATTTCCTTTTGCAGACTATCTGTTTCATATCTGGGAAATGCATGTATTTCTTACCTGGGGTATAGTTTTTTTTTTTTTTTTTTCTTTTTTTCAATTGACTGTCATTTTAAATTCGCGGGCAGAATTAGACTCGTGAGGGCGCAAAATGCCAAAGTATATTGCATCTTTTCCGGCGTCTTAGTCGACTTAGTCGAGTGTGGCATTTCCGGATGTTGTTAGCGGCAAAAATGTTTTTCTATTTGTGTTGTGCGTCATACTTGGAGCCAAATATTTTCATTATTTAAAACCCCATTCCTATATGCCTCTTGCCTTTTTTCTCTATCAGAGGGCTATGCCATATAAGGGAATTGATAATTTTGCTTTATATGTTGTTTTTTCTCTTACATTTGCAAGTTGTCTCAATCTGATCCTGTCTCAGAAATCACTGTTGGAACCCTGCTGCCTGATAACAGTTCTACCAAAGCTAAGTACATTTGTTGTAAACTTGTGGAGATTATATCTTCTGCTGTGGTTTGTAATAGTTGTCATGATAAACTTCTACATGCAGAGAATGTGTCCATCAGTAATAGTACATTGCCTGTTGCTGTTCCTTCAACATCTAATGTACAAGATATACCTCTGAATTTAAAAGAATTTATTGCTCATTCTATTCAGAAGGCTTTGTCATCCTGCCTTCTAATAAACGTAAAATGTATTTTAAAACTTCTCATAAAGTTGATGAAATTTCAAATGACTAACAACATACTGAATTATCCTCCTCTGATGAGGATCTATCTGATTCAGAATATCCTTCCTCAGATATTGACACTGACAAATCTACTTATTTAAAATGGAGTATATTCGTTCTTTGTTAAAAGAAGTGTTGATTACATTGGATATTGAGGAAACTAGTCCTCTTGATATTAAAAACTAGTAAACGTTTAAATTCTGTTTATAAACCTCCTGTGGTTACTCCAGAGGTTTTTCCAGTTCCTGATGCTATTTCTGATATGATTTCTAAGGAATGGAATAGGCCTGGTACTTCTTTTATTCCTTCTTCAAGGTTTAAAAAATTGTATCTTTTGCCAGCAGTTACATTGGAGTTTTGAGAATAGATCCCCAAAGCTGATGGGGCTATCTCTACTCTTGCTAAACGTACTACTTTTCCTATGGAATATAGTACTTCTTTTAAAGCTCCTTTGGATAGGAAACTTGAATCTTATCTAAGGAAAGCCAATTTATATTCTGGTCATCTTCTCAGGCCTGCAATTTCTTTGGCTGATGTTGCAGCTGCATCAACTTCTTGGTTGGAGAATTTAGCGCAACAAGAATTGGATTCTGATGTATCTAGCATTGTTCGCTTACTGCAACATGCTAATCATTTTATTTGTGATGCCATTTTTTATATCCTCAAAATTGATGTTAAATCTATGTCTTTAGCTATTTTAGCTAGAAGAGCTTTGTGGCTTAAATCTTGGAATGCTGACATGACTTCTAAGTCTAGATTGCTATCTTTCTTTCCAAGGTAATAAGTTATTTGTTTTTCAGTAGGATTCAATTATTTCAACTGTTACTGGGGGGAAGGGAGTTTTTTTGCCTCAGTATAGAAGACCTAAGGGTAAATCTAAAGCTTCTAACAGTTTTCGTTCCTTTCGACAAATTAAGGAACAGAAACCTAATCCTTCCCCAAGGAATCTGTTTCCAGTTGGAAACCTTCTTCAAATTGGAATAAATCAAGCCATTTAAGAAACCAAAGTCAGTCCGCATGAAGGTGTGGCCTTCATTCCAGCTCTGCTGGTAGGGGGCAGATTAAGATTTCTCTTGTAAGATGTATCGAGTCCACGGATTCATCCTTACTTGTGGGATATTCTCCTCCCCTACAGGAAGTGGCAAAGAGAGCACCCACAGCAGAGCTGCCTATATAGCTCCCCCCCTTAGCTCCACCCCCCAGTCATTCTCTTTGCCTACTCTAAGTAACTAGGAAGTGCAGAGCGAGTGTGGTGACAAAAATGTTAGTTTTTTTATTTCTCAAGCAAAAGTTTGTTATTTTAAACGGTGCCGGTGTGTACTATTTACTCTTTGGCAGAAAAAGAGATGAAGATTTCTGCAAGGAGGATTATGATCTTAGCACTTTGTAACTAAGATCCACTGCTGTTCTCACAAGGGCTGAAGAGTACAGGAAAACTTCAGTTGGGGGAACGGTTTGCAGGCTAAACTGCATTAAGGTATGTTCAGTCTATGTTTTTGTAGACAGACTGTGTTTATTCTAGAAAAGGCTGGCAATATCCCCATGGGGAAAGGGTAAGCTGTATTCAGACACTTGGATAGGAATTTCAGCTTGCTTTAAGGGCTCATTTGTTACTGGTGACACTGTTAGGAAAAATGTTTTTTGGTTGTTCAGTAAATGATGCAATTATAACGTTTTTTTGAAGGGACTGAAGGGGTCATTGTGGCTTGTGTTAGGGTTTTTAACCCACATGGTTAATTAAGAGACACTCAGGTGTTTTTCTAATATGCCTCAAAACATCGAGTGAGGTGGGAGGAGCCTATTTTTGCGCCTCAGTTGCGCAGTTTCTTTTCCTTAAGAGTCATCCAACTGCTTTTCTAGAGGTTCCTGCTGTGTTTGAGGGCTGTAAAGGAGGTTTTTCCCCCACAAATCGTTCTGAAGGGCAGGTAGGCGCCACAGCAGAGCTTTGTCAGGGTGCTGAAAGTCTTTTTTACCGGTTTTTGATGTTTTTTCAATCCGGTTTTGCCATTAAGGGGTTAATTGTTTATTTGCATAGTTGTGCAAAGTTACTAAGGCTGTAAGATACTACTGTAAACATTTCGTTAAGTTTACTGCTTTTTTACACTGTTTTGCAGAACTTGTGCAGCTTTTTTTCTCTTAAAGGCACAGTACCGTTTTATTTCTAAGTGTTTTTTACTTTGATTACAGTGTTTTCCAAGCTTGCTTGTTACATTACTAGCCTGTTTAACATGTCTGATACCAAGGAGAATCCTTGTTCAATATGTTTGGAAGCCATTGTGGAACCCCCTCTTAGAATGTGTCCCAAATGTACTGATATATCTATAAATTATAAAGAACATATATTAGCACTTAAAAATAGAGCAATAGAGGAATCTCAGTCAGAAGTAAATGAGGGTTCGCCATCTAGCTCTTCCCAATTGTCACAACCAGTAACGCCCGCACAAGTGACGCCAAGTACCTCTAGTGCGTCACATTCATTTACTTTACAAGACATGGCCACAGTTATGAATACAACCCTCACTGAGGTTTTGTCCAAACTGCCTGGTTTACAAGGAAAGCGGGACAGCTCTGGGTTAAGGAAAAATGCTGAGCCGTCTCACACTTTAGTAGCCGTTTCTGATATGCCCTCTCAATGCTCTGAAGGGGCGAGGGATTTGTTATCTGAGGGAGAAATTTCTGATTCAGGAAAGACGCTTCCTCAGACATGACGGCCTTTGAATTTAAGCTTGAACACCTCCGCTTATTGCTTAGGTAGGTATTAGCAACTCTAGATGACTGTGACCCTATAGTGGTCCCAGAGAAATTGTGTAAAATGGATAGATACTTAGAGGTTCCTGTTTACACTTATGGTTTTTCCAGTCCCTAAGAGGATTGTCAATATTATTGCTAAGGAGTGGGATAGACCAGGTATCCCGTTCACTCCCCCTCCTGTTTTTAAGAAAATGTTTCCCATATCTGATACCATAAGGGACTCGTGGCAGACAGTTCCTAAGGTGGAGGGAGCTATTTCTACTCTGTCTAAGCATACAACTATACCTATCGAGGACAGTTGTGCTTTCAAAGATTCTATGGATAAAAAATTAGAGGGTCTCTTGAAGAAAATTTTTGTTCATCAACGACTGCAAGCTGCTTTCTGGTTTGAGGCTCTAGAAGAGGCTCTTCAAATGGAGACTCCATTAGAGGAAATTATGGACAGAATTAAGGCACTTAAGTTGGCTAATTCTTTTATTACAGATGCTGCTTTTCAACTGGCTAAATTAGCGGCAAAGAATTCAGGTTTTGCCATTTTAGCACGCAGGGCATTATGGCTTAAATCCTGGTCTGCTGATGTGTCATCTAAATCTAAACTTTTGAACATTCTTTTCAAAGGTAAGACCCTATTCGGTCCTGAACTGAAGGACATTATTTCAGACATTACTGGAGGGAAAGGTCATGCCCTCCCTCAGGATAGATCAAATAAGATGAGGGCCAAACAAAATAATTTTTGTTCCTTTCGGAACTTTTAAGAGTGGTCCCGCTTCAGCTTCCTCTGCTACAAAGCAAGAGGTGAATTTTGCCCAATCCTAGTCAGTCTGGAGACCTAACCAGGCTTGGAACAAGGGTAAACAGGCCAAGAAGCCTGCAGCTGCCTCTAAGACAGCATGAAGGGGTAGCCCCCGATCCGGGACCGGATCTAGTAGGGGGCAGACTCTCTCTCTTTGCTCAGGCTTGAGCGAGAGATGTTCAGGATCCCTGGGCTTTAGAAATTGTGTCCCAGGGATATCTTCTGGAATTCAAGGGCTCCCTTCCAAGGGGGAGATTTCACATTTCTCGATTGTCTGTAAACCAGACAAAGAGAGAGGCGTTCTTATGCTGTGTAGAAGACCTACATACCATGGGGGTTATTCGCCCAGTCCCAAAGGAGAACAGGGGCTAGGGTTTTATTCAAACCTGATTGTGGTTCCCAAGAAAAAGAGGGAACTTTCAGACCAACCTTGGATCTCAAAATTCTAAACAAGTTCCTCAAAGTTCCATCATTCAAGATGGAGACTATTCGGACAATTCTACCTCTGATCCAGGAGGGTCAATATATGACTACCGTGGACTTAAAGGATGCGTATCTACACATCCCTATTCACAGAGATCATCATCAATTCCTCAGATTCGCCTTTCTAAACAGGCATTACCAGTTTGTGGCCCTTCCTTTCGGGTTGGCCACGGCTCTCCCAGTATTTTCACAAAAGTGCTAGGGTCCCTTCTGGCGGTTCTACGGCCACGGGGCATAGCAGTGGCGCCTTATCTAGACGACATCTTAATTCAGGCGTCGACTTTCCAGCTAGCCAAGTCTCATACAGACATCTTGTTGGCTTTTCTGACATCTCACGGGTGGAAGGTCAACATAAAAATGAGTTCTCTCTTCCCTCTTACAAGAGTTTCCTTCCTAGGGACTCTGATAGACTCGGTAGAAATGAAAATATTTCTGACGGAGGTCAGAAAGTTAAAACTCTTATCCACTTGCCAAGCTCTTCATTCCATTCCTCGTCCATCAGTGGCTCAGTGTATGGAGGTAATCGGACTCATGGTAGCGGCAATGGACATAGTTCCTTTTGCCCGTCTACACCTCAGACCACTGGAACTATGCATGCTCAAACAGTGGAATGGGGGTTATGCAGACTTATCTCCTCAACTGCATCTGGACCAGGAGACCAGAGATTCTCTTCTCTGGTGGTTGTCTCAGGACCACCTGTCTCAGGGAATGTGCTTCCGCAGGCCAGAGTGGCTCATTGTAACGACAGATGCTAGGCTGGGGTGCAGTCTGGAACTCCCTGAAAGCACAGGGCTTATGGTCTCGGGAGGAAGCTCTCCTCCCGATAAACATTTTAGAACTGAGAGCGATTTTCAATGCGCTTCAGGCGTGGCCTCAGCTTGCTGCGGCCAAATTCATCAGGTTTCAGTCGGACAACATCACGACTGTAGCTTATATCAATCATCAGGGAGGAACAAGGAGTTCTCTAGCGATGATGGAGGTAACCAAAATAATCCGGTGGGCAGAGGATCACTCTTGCCATCTCTCAGCAATCCACATCCCAGGAGTAGAGAACTGGGAGGCGGATTTTCTAAGTCGTTAGACTCTTCATCCGGGGGAGTGGGAACTCCATCTGGAGGTATTCGCCCAGCTGATTCAGCTATGGGGCACACCAGAATTGGATCTGATGGCGTCTCGTCAGAATGCCAAACTTCCTCGTTACGGGTCCAGGTCCCGGGATCCCAAGGCGGTACTGATAGATGCTCTAGCAGTGCCTTGGTCCTTCAATCTAGCTTATGTATTTCCACCGTTTCCTCTCCTCCCATGTCTGGTTGCCAGAATCAAGCAGGAGAGAGCTTCGGTAATTCTGATAGCTCCTGCGTGGCCACGCAGTACTTGGTATGCAGACCTAGTGGACATGTCCTCGGTTCCACCGTGGACTCTGCCAATGAGGCGGGACCTTCTAATTCAAGGGCCGTTCACGCATCCAAATCTAATTTCTCTGAGTCTGACTGCTTGGAGATTGAACGCATGATTTTATCAAAGCATGGCTTCTCTGAATCGGTCATTGATACCCTGATTCAGGCTAGAAATCCTGTCACCAGGAAGATTTATCATAAGATTTGGCGCAAATATCTTTATTGGTGTGAATCCGAAGGTTACTTGTGGAGTAAGATTAGGATTCCTAGAATATTGTCTTTTCTCCAAGATGGTTTGGAGAAGGGATTATCTGCTAGTTCTCTTAAAGGTCAAATATCTGCTTTGTCTATTCTACTTCACAAACGTCTGGCAGATGCCCCAGACGTTAAAGCATTTAGTCAGGCTTTGGTCAGAATCAAGCCTGTATTTAAACCTGTTGCTCCGCCATGGAGCCTAAACTTAGTTCTTAAAGTTCTTCAAGGAGTTCCGTTTGAACCTTTGCATTCCATAGATATTAAGCTTCTATCTTGGAAAGTTTTGTTTTTAGTAGCTATCTCTTCGGCTCGAAGAGTTTCTGAGCTATCTGCTTTACAATGTGATTCCCCTTACCTTGTTTTCCATGCAGATAAGGTGGTTTTACGTACCAAACCTGGGTTTCTTCCTAAAGTTGTTTCTAATAAGAATATCAATCAAGAGATTGTGGTTCCTTCTTTGTGTCCTAATCCTTCTTCAAAATAGGAACGTCTGTTACACAATCTTGATGTGGTTCATGCTTTAAAATTCCACTTACAAATAACTAAAAATTTCCGTCAAACATTTTCTTTGTTGTTTTTTCTGGTAAACGGAGAGGTCAAAGGGCTACGGCTACCTCTCTTTCCTTTTTGCTGAAAAGCATCATCCGTTTGGCCTATGAGACTGCTGGACGGCAGCCTCCTGAAAGGATTACTGCTCATTCTACTAGAGCTGTGGCTTCCACATGGGCTTTTAAAAATGAGGCTTCTGTTGAACAGATTTGTAAGGCGGCGACTTGGTCTTCGCTTCATACTTTTTCCAAATTTTACAAATTCGATACTTTTGCTTCTTCGGAGGCTATTTTTGGGAGAAAGGTTCTACAAGCAGTGGTGCCTTCCGTTTAAAGTCCCTGTCTTGTCCCTCCCTTCATCCGTGTCCTAAAGCTTTGGTATTGGTATCCCACAAGTAAGGATGAATCCGTGGACTCGATACATCTTACAAGAGAAAACATAATTTATGCTTACCTGATAAATTTATTTCTCTTGTGATGTATCGAGTCCACAGCCCGCCCTGTTTTTTAAGACAGGCATATATATTTTTATTTTTAAACTTTGTCACCACTGCACCCTATGGTTTCTCCTTTTTCTTCCTAGCCTTCGGTCGAATGACTGGGGGATGGAGCTATGGGGGGAGCTATATAGGCAGCTCTCTCTCTTTGCCACTTCCTGTAGGGGAGGAGAATATCCCACAAGTAAGGATGAATCCGTGGACTAGATACATCACAAGAGAAATAAATTTATCAGGTAAGCATAAATTATGTTTTTTCAAGGATGTTTTGACAAATTCTGTCCAAAATCAATGGATTCTCTTAGTATTGTCTCTCAGGGGTACCGAATAGGATTCAGAGTAAGACCTCCTATGAGAAGATATTTTCTCTCACGCATCCCAGCAAATCCAGTAAAGGCTCAGGCTTTCCTGAAGTGTGTTTCAGACCTGGAGTTTTCAGGGGTAATCATGCCATTTTTTTTTTCAGGAACAGGGTTTGGGGTTTTATTAAAATCTATTCATTGTTCCAAAGAAAGAAAATTCATTCAGACCAGTTCTCAATCTGAAAATTTTGAATCGTTATGTAAGTGTACCAACTTTCAAAATTGTGACTATAAGGACTATTCTGCCTTTTGTTCAGCACGGGCATTATATGTCAACAATAGACTTACAGGATGCATATCTTCATATTCCGATTCATCCAGATCATTATCAGTTTCTGAGATTCTCTTTTCTAGACAAGCATTACCAATTTGTCGCTCTTCCTTTTGGCCTAGCGACAGCTCCAAGAATCTTTTCAAAGGTTCTTGGTGCCCTACTCTCTGTAATCGGAGAGCAGGGTATTGCCGTGTTTCCTTATTTGGACGATATCTTGGTACTTGCTCAGTCTTTACATTCTGCAGAATCTCACACAAATCAACTAGTGTTGTTTCTTCGAAAACATGTTTGGAGGATCAATTTACCATAAAGTTCTTTGATTCCTCAGACAAAGGTCTCCTTTTTAAGTTTCCAGATAGATTCAGTGTCCATGACTCTGTCTCTAACAGACAAGAGACGTTTAAAATTGGTTTCAGCCTGTCGGAATCTTCAGTCTGTCATTCAGTGGCTATGTGCATGGAAGTTTTAGGTCTCATGACTGCAGCATCGGACGCGATCCCCTTTGCTTGTTTTTCATATGAGACACCTCCAGCTTTGTATGCTCAACCAATGGTACAGGGATTATACAAGGATATCACAATTAATATCCCGACTATCTTTGACTTGGTGGTTAAATCACCATCGTATAGTTCTAGGGGCCTCTTTTGTTCATCCAACCTGAACTGGTTTCACAACAGATGTGAGTCTTTCAGGTTGGGGAGCTGTTTGGGGATCACTGACAGCACAAGGTGTTTGGAAATCTCAAGAGGCGAGATTACCAATCAATATTTTGGAACTCCGTGCGATTTTCAGGGCTCTTCAGATTTGGCCTCTGTTGAAGAGAGAACCGTTCATTTGTTTTCAGACAGACAATCTCACAACTGTGGTATATGTCAATCATCAGGGTGGGACTCACAGTCCCCAAGCTATGAAAGAAGTATCTCGGATACTTGCTTGGGCGGAATCCAGCTCCTCTCTAATTTCTGCTGTTCATATCCCAGGTATAGACAATTGGGAAGCAGATTGTCTCAGCCGTCAGACTTTACATCCGGGGGTGTGGTCCCTCCATCCAGATGTGTTTTCTCAGTTTGTTTAGATGAGAATCCATCAGATCTATTTCTGGAAGCCCCCACATCTGAACAAAAAACTTCCCAGGTACCTTTCCATGTCCAGGGATCCTCAGGCGGAAGCAGTGGATGAGTTGACACTTCCTTGGTGTTATCAACCTGCTTTTATTTTCCCGCCTCTAGTTCTTTTTCCAAGAGTGATCTCCAAAATCATCATGGAGCAATTGTTTGTGTTGCTGGTGGCTCCAGCATGACCTCACAGGTTTTGGTATGCGGATCTTGTTCGGATGTCCAGTTGACAACCTTGGCCACTTCCATTAGGGCCAGACCTTCTGTCTCAAGGTCCGTTTTTCCATTAGGATCTCAAATCATTGAATTTGAAGGTATGGAATTGAACGCCTAGTGCTTAGTCATAGAGGTTTCTCTGACTTAGTGATTAATACTATGTTACAGGCTCTTAAATCTGTTTCTAGAAAGATTTATTATCGAGTTTGGAAGACTTATATTTCATGGTCTTCTTATAAATTCTCTTGGCATTCTTTTAGAATTCCTAGAATTTTACAGTTTCTTCAGGATGGTTTGGATAAGGGTTTGTCTGCAATTTCCTTGAAGGGACAAATCTCTGCTCTTTCTGTTTTATTTCACCGAAAGATTGCTAAGCTTCCTGATATTCACTGTTTTATACAGGCTTTGGTTCGTATCAAGCCTGTCATTAAATCAATCTCTCCTCCTTGGAGTCTTAATTTGGTTTTGAAGGCTTTACAGGCTCCTCCATTTGAGCCTATGCATTCTTTGGACATTAAACTACTTTCTTGGAAATTGTCGTTCCTTTTGGCCATCTCTTCTGCTAGAAAAGTTTCTGAATTATCTGCTCTTTCTTGTGAATCTCCTTTTCTGATATTTTCATCAGGATAAGGCGGTTTTGTGGACTTCATTTAAATTCTTACCTAAGGTTGTGAATTCTAACAACATTAATAGAGAAATTGTTGTCCCTTCCTTATGTCCTAATCCTAATAATTCTTTGGAGAGATCCTTACATTCTTTGGATGTGGTAAGAGCTTTGAAATATCATGTTGAAGCTACTAAAGATTTCAGGAAGACTTCTAGTCTATTTATCTTTTCTGGTTCTAGGAAAGGTCTGAAGGCTTCTGCCGTTTCTTTGGCATCATGGTTAAAGCTTTTGATTCATCAAGCTTATTTGGAGTCAGGTCAAGCTCCGCCTCAGAGAATTACAGCTCATTCTACTAGATCAGTCTCCACTTCGTGGGCTTTTAAGAATGAAGCTTCAGTTGATCAGATTTGCAAAGCAGCAACTTGGTCTTCTTTGCATGCATTTACTAAATTCTACAGTTTTGATGTATTTGCTTCTTCAGAAGCAGTTTTTGGTAGAAAGTTCTTCAGGAAGCTGTTTCAGTTTGATTCTTCTGCTTATGTCTTTAAGCTTTTCTTTTCATTTATGAGAATAAACTTATATTTTGGGTGGTGGATTAATTTTTTTCAGTGAAAAATGGCTGTTTTTATTTTATCCCTCCCTCGTGACTCTTGTGTGGAGTTCCACATCTTGGGTATTGCTATCCCATACGTCACTAGATCATGGACTCTTGCCAATTACATGAAAGAAAACATAATTTTGTAAGAACTTACCTGATAAATTCATTTCTTTCATATTGGCCCACCCTTTTTATGGTGGTTATGATTTTTTTTGTATAAAGCCCAATTATTTCCAAATTCCTTTGATGCTTTTTACTCCTTTCTTTATCACCCCACTACTTGGCTATTCGTTAAACTGGATTGTGGTTGTGGTGAGGGGTGTATTTATAGGCATTTTAAGGTTTGGGAAACTTTGCCCCTCCTGGTAATATTGTATATTCCATATGTCACTAGCTCATGGACTCTTGCCAATATGAAAGAAATGAATTTATCAGGTAAGTTCTTACATAAATTATGTTTTCTTTCATGTAATTGGGAAGAGTCCATGAGCTAGTGACGTATGGGATAGCAATAACCAAGATGTGGAACTCCACGCAAGAGTCACTAGAGAGGGAGGGATAAAATAAAAACAGCCATTTTTCGCTGAAAAAAATTAATCGCCATAGAACTAGCTGATGAGCTGCTGTTCGTCCCTGGTAGAGCGCTTCTCTCTTTGTATGCAAATTAATATGACCCTGGGGAAGTCTCCCTATACGTGATGGGAGGAAACCAGAAGTGGACTCCTTGCCCAGTGTGCTTAGAAGAATGTGGCTGCACCTCACTGACGAGGCCCATAGGAGGCCGAAATGATGATCTGGGGTTGTCGTATTCCTTGTTCAGAGGAGAATTGCCTGGTATTTCGGGGCTGGACTGACCTTAATTGGCGGGATCAGACTGATATACTTCAGGAAAGTTTTTCTTTGTGAAAAGCACACTGGTGTAAAAGAGGCTGTTTCCGGGTGGTAAATTGCCACAGAACTAGCTGATGAGCTGTTGTTCGATATCTATATATCTCTCTATCTCTATCTGCCATGAGACAGGTTGTTTTTATGTTCCTTTAAGTGTCATGAAATACAGTATCATTATTTGAAATTTTGCTCAGAAATTTGATTGTGGGGGTTTTATTTATTATTTAAAAACCTTTAGGCCATTACTACCTCTGCATTCTCAGAGGTTCTTTTTTCAGTTTTGCAAGCAACATCGCGCATGTGATGACGCTATTTGCCTCGTTATGACACGTCATTTCGCACCTTTTTTCCAGCGCAAACATTTTTGTGCCTTTTAATCTAGTTTAAAAAGCCGCTCCCACTTCACTCTGCTCTCATATTTTTTTAGCGAGCTATAACGCTTGTTTTTATTAATCATTGATGTTAACTAACGTTTTTTGATATTCTTTGCTTGCCATTCCTGAAATATGCTGTATTTAAGGAGAATGTGATATTTTTGCAACTGTTACTTTTCATTTTTGTTTACATTTTTTTGCCATGATGTCTCAAACTGAAACTGCCTCTGATGTTATAGAAACTGAGCTGCATGAACATATTTCTACCAAAGCTAAGTTTGTTGAAAAAAAAAAAAAACTGATTTAAATTCTTCAGCTCAATTATGTGGCTTCTGTTTTAATAAATTATTACATGCTGGGGGGGGCGTGTCTAGCAACCAACATGGACGGCAGCATAAATGAAAGCGGAGCAAACAATGCCTACAAATTTGCTGTTTTTCCTACAAACTGCAGCCATCTAATTTGATATCTCCAACTAAGAAGATCTTCGTATCAATCTTTGAACCTCCTGATACCTTTCTTTTATCTGAGATATATTTTTAACGCACACTCCGGATCGTTGGGCCTTACTGTAGTGCATTGCTGCAGGCCTTACAGACTCCCCCCCCCCTTGTGCTGGGGGTTATCAGCACAACATCCCTTAGTTAACTCTCCTACCGGGGGCTCTCGGATGACTTCAGCTGTCATGGAGGAGGAATGCTACGCAACAATAGGGACTCTGCTAGCTGTCTTGGAAAATAAAATGGTGAGGCACTTTGATCACCTCTCACTTCTGGCACGTATGCAGCGCACAGTGGAAGATAACAGCACTAGCAGGGCAGAGAGGTCAGACGCTACACTAAACAGTTTGTAGACACTGACCCTTTTTTTGAACCCCAGCCCATCCAGGAATCAATCAGTGATCTTAGCCACATAGGCGCTGTGGAACCGAGTGACGCACAGGCTAAGCAGCAACATGTTAGTGACGGTGATCCTTTTCCTCTAACCGCTCCCGAACACTGGACTCGAAACAAAGTGAACTTGGTCTCAGTCATGGCCTGGGGAGATGCGGCCGATCTGCCGGGCACTGAATGGGACCTCATTATAGCTCTAGACACCAGTGTTAGAGATCCTCTGCAACGGAGTGTGGTGAGAACGCACAATCTCTCCCCTGACTGTGTAGCAATACTACAGCTAACGACCCACAGGTTACTGAACCCTTCAATCGTTACCCTTGGGACACTGAACTTATGCAGACTGGGAATAGGTTAAAGGCTTCCTATAAACTTAGTATTTGCAGAGCTCTTTTGGTTTTCTCTGCGTTGTCTCCCCTACATTGACACCTGTGTTTTGGAAGCTAGTGACTCTCACTGCAGCTGAATTGTCGTTATTTTATTTGCTTTCTTTTTCTTTTGTAGGGAAGCCTCAAAGTTAAGTCTGTTAAGTCATACCTATGAGTGTTTATATTCTGACCACTTCAGTTTGATAGTTAACCTGTTTTGTGTACATTTGGTCATTAGGACTTTCTCATCCTTACATAGGTGGCTATCAGTTTAAACTATGCCAATTATAAAAAGCTATTAGCTGGTTATGTATATCCCATTCCCACATATTTACATAGTGTTCACCTGTGAGCGCTTTTAGCTCTATAACTCTATTTAAGATAGAACCACGCATTTATACTCCCCCCCCACCTCCATTTAACTCCTGTATTCGTATTTCGTCTCAACCAGTGAGGGGCCAAACCAGAGGGGAACCAACTCTCTCATATTACTATTATACTAGTTAATTTAGCTGCCCACCACACTGAGCGCCATTAGTCATAAGGTTCTGTAGGTTGCTACACCTAATATAAGTTAATAGGGTATATTAACAGACACTACTAGGCTATTAGTTTATCCTATTTAGCTGCTCATGGTCATAGAAATCCCTGCTATTACTCCACCTACTCAGCAAAAGGGTGGATACATTTTCACAGCTATCTACTAACCTTACAGCACCATGGTTTAACATGATTGGCCATAATTTCCTCCTGTCTCTTGAGCACCCTGAGAGCCCCTATACATCTAATAGTTGCACATCACTATTCATAGTTCAGTATTGGAAGACTAGATACAATATTTATGTTATCACTTTCTCCCATATGTTACTGCTGAGTTAGTTATGACACTGCCCAACAGACAAGCTTAGTGCTTTTATTTTACAATTATAGGCTCCATACTACACTTGAACCTCACATAGATCTCGTATATGAATATTAGGTGACACAGAATTGTTATCTCTATGCTTGTCTTTTAATCCTTACCTAGGGCATCTATCCAAGGGAGAATGTGTGTTTATTGGCATATGTACTAGTCTCTTACTTTGCTTGTATTGAATGTTTTTATTTTATATTATCCTAAAGGCAACTGCTTACTAATACTAAGACCCTTTATTTCCACTCGAGCGGCTCTTGCCCGCTGCATCCCCCTTACCTACTAACCCACTATATACCATAGAAAAAGAGGTTTCTTTTGCATAGGCTTAACATTCATTTAGGTTCTTATAATTTAGAGATAGACTGTTGCTTTTGATATGTACTATTGAGCTCTGAAAGTCATCATTATTTCTTTAGCGGAATATGAATACTGCAAGTTTTGGTCAAATGTGACATCTCTTTTTTTTTTGTTTTTGTTTTTTCTGAATGTTGTAGCCCAGCTGTCTTTTGTATGTCTTGATAACCTCAATAAAAAAACATATTTAAAAAAAAAAAAAAAAATATTACATGCTGATAATATTTCTATGAATACAAATGCATCCACTGTTATTCCATCTCAGTTTAATGCAAAAGGCATTCCTGCAGAAATGAAAGATTTTATTGCTGCAGCCATAGAGAAGGCTATGACTCCTATTACACCTTCAAATAAACTTAAAAGGACTTTACAAACTTTTCCTAAGTCAATGTGAATTTTGTACTCACCAAAAGCATACTGATGTATCTTCTCTGAAGCGCATGTACGCATGCGCAAAACGCATCAAAGGGAACACCTTTTATGTATCTTTTAAGGCCCGGATCCAATAAATATATGGATATATACTTTGGGACTCAGCGTCTTTCTTTCCTCATCTGATGTATCTTCTACTGATCAGGTTCCTACATCAGACACAGAAATTAATAAACAAAAAAAAATATACATTTTAAAATTGAACATATTCGCTCAGTTTTGAAGGAAGTTGTATTTACTTTGTGTATTTAGGAGTCTAAACCTCCTGATAATAAATGTTGTAATGGTGTAAATTCTGTATTTAAGATTACTGTTAGTACACCTGAAGTTTTTCCTATTCCAGATGCTATCTCTGTGATTGCTGTATATCTCCCCCCTTTTTTTTTTCTTTTTTTTTAAAATAAATATATTTTTTATTCAGGCAATTGACAAAAATAACAATAAGAACAGGTATACAAGTATCATGGGTATACAGTGCAATATTTTCAACATGCCACGTTTTACAAAATATAGACATCCATTGTAGGGTTTTCTGAGCGGCACAGTCCATTGTCCATAGTTATCTGAGACCCTCCGGTGCAACCAAAGGAAAATATCAGTGGCTCACCATAGAAAGAGGGATGGCCTTATTTTTGTTCTGTTTGTTTGTCTGAATGGACTTATAGGTTACAGATATTACACCAAAACATAAAAGAACTGTTCTTACCAGCATTGATATTTAACCATTGTGTGCTGAAATGCGGGGCATTAAATTTA
The DNA here is from genome assembly GCF_027579735.1 of Bombina bombina. Lineage (NCBI taxonomy): Eukaryota > Metazoa > Chordata > Amphibia > Anura > Bombinatoridae > Bombina > Bombina bombina. The sequence continues at coordinate 1,281,896,881 of NC_069499.1, read as the reverse complement.
CCATTAGGTCAACGCTGAGCTATAAAAGACGAAAGAAAAGAGAGCAAAGTAGAGAGAAGGAAAAAAAAAGGGGGAAGGGAAGGTTTCATACTAGGGGATGGGAGGGGGGGGGGGATAATTAAGGCCACTCACCCCCTTCTAGGTTTAAAATATTGTATCCTTTGCCTGTTGCTTATTTGGAATTTTGGGAAACAGTCCCTATGGTTGATGGGGCTATTTCCACTCTTGCTAAATGTACTAGCATTCCTATGGAAGACGGCACTTCTTTTAAAGATCCTTTAGATAGGAAGAGTGAATCTTATCTTAGGTCATATTTACATACTGTCTATATTCTCAGACCAGTTATATCTATGGCTGAGGATGTTGCTGCTGCTTCTACTTTTTGGTTAGACAATTTAGCTCAGCAGTTGTCTTCAGACCCTGAATTATCTAACATTATCCTTTTACTTCAACGCCCAAATCATTTTCTTTCTGATGCTATTTTTTATATGAAAATTAAAGTCAAATCTATGTCTTTAGCTATTCTGACTAGAAGAGCATTATGGCTTAAATCTTGGAATGCTGACATGGTGTCTAAAACAAGATTACCGTCTCTTTTTTAAGGTAAAAACCTTTTTTGGTTCTCAATTGGATACTATTAATTCCACTATTACTGGGGGAAAGGGAGTTTATCTTAAAAGACAAAAAAAATCGAAGGGAAAATTTAAAGCTACTAATCATTTTCGTTCCTTTGTCAGAATAGAGAACAGAAAACTGCTCCCTCCCTTAAAGCCTCTGGCTATAATTGGAGACCATCTCCAAATTTGGAAAAAATCCAAGCCGTATAACAACCAAATCTGGCCCCCAAGCCAGCATGAAGGTGCGGCCCCCAATCCAGTTCATCTGGTGGGGGCAGACCTAAAGCTATTTCAATAATTTTGGGCAGACTCTGTCCAAAATCAGTGGATTCAGTATATAATTTCTCTGGGGTATCAAATTGGATTCAGAATAAGGCCTCCCATGGGAAGATTCTTTCCCATGTACTAAAAGGCCCAAGCATTTCTGAAATGATCTAGAACTCTTGTAGGTAATTGTCCCAGTTCCTCTTCAGGAACAGGGGTTGGGTTTTTTATTCAAATCTTTTCATTGTCCCGAAGAAGGAAAATTCGTTCAGACCAATGTTGGATCTAAAAAGTTTAAATTGATTTGTAAGAGACCCAATTTTCAAGATTGGTGACTATAAGGACTATTCTTCCTTTTGTTAAGCAAGGTCACTTCATGTCCACAATAGGCTTACAGGATGCTTAGCTTCACATCCCAATCCACCCAGATCATTAATTTCTGAGATTCTCATTTCTGGAAAAGCATTACTAATTTGTCGCTCTATCATTTGGCCTTGCAACAGCTCCGAGAATATGCTCAAAGGTTCTTGGTGCCCTTCCATTTGTAATCAGAAAGTACGGTATTGCGGTCTTTCCTTATTTGGACGATATCTTGGTACTAGCTCAATCTTTTCATTTAGCAGAATCTCACACGACACAGCTTTTGTCGTTTCTTCGAACACCTGGTTGGAGGATCAATTTCCCAAGAGTTTCTTGATTCCTCCGACAAAGGTCACCTTTTTAGGTTTCCAGATAGATGCAGTGTCCATGACTCTATCCCTAACAGAAAAGAGACGACTGAGATTGGTTTCAGCTTTTCTAAACCTTCATTCTTTATTATTCCCTTCAGTGGCTATGTGCATGGAAGTTTTAGGTCTCATGATTGCAGCATCGGAAGCAATCCCCTTTTTGCTCATTTTAATATGAGACCTCTTCAGCTTTGCATGTTGCGCCAATGGTGCAGGGATTACACTCGGATATCACAACTGATATGCTTAAATCCCAACACTCAATTCTCTCTGACTTAGTGGCTAAACCACCACTTTATTATTCAAGGGGCCTCCTTTTGTTCATCCTACCTGGTCTGTGATCACCACAGATGCAAGTCTTACAGGTTGGGGAGCTGTCTGGGGGGTCTCTGACAGCACAAGGAGTTTGGAATCCTCGAGAGGCGAGGTTCCCAATCAATATTTTTGAACTCTGGGCTCTCTTCATGGTTGGCCTCTATTGAAGAGGTAACCTAATATTCGTTTTCAGACAGACAATATCACTACAGTGGCATATGTCAATCATCAAGGGGGAACTCGCAGTCCCCTAGCTATGAGACAATTGGTAAGTGGAATATCTCAGCTGGCAATTTTTACATCCAGGGTAGTGTTCTCTTCACCCAGATCATAATCGAACAATCTTATGTGTTTCTAATAGCACCAGCGTGGCGTCGCAGGATTTGGGATGCAGGCCTTGCCCAAATGTCCAGTTGCCAGCCTTGGCCCCTTCCTCTAAGACCAGACCTTCTGTCTCAAGGCCCGTTCTTCCATCGAGATCTCAAATCTCTAAATTTGAGGGCATGGAAATTGAACGTTTTATCCTGAGTCATAGAGGTTTCTCTGACTCCATGATTAAAACTATGATTCAGGCCCGTAAACCTGGGTCAAGGAAAATTTACCACGAGGTTTGGAAAACCTATATTTCTTGGTGTTCTACACAAGATTATTCATGGCATTCCTTTCAGATTCCTAGGATTCTCCAGTTCCTTCAGGATGGTTTGGATAAGGGTTTGTCTGCCAATACAAATCTCTGCTCTTTCTGTTTTATTTCACAGAAAGATTAATAATCTTCCTGATATTCACTGTTTTGTCCAGGCTTTGATACAAATTAAACCTGTTATTAAATCTATTTCCTCCTTGGAGTCTTAATTTGGTATTAAGGACTTTGCCGGCTCCTCCTTTTGAGCCTATGCATTCTTTGGACATTAAACTACTTAATTGGAAAGTGTTTTTTTTTCAGAATTGTCTGCTCTCTTGTGGGTCTCATCTGATTTTTCATCAAGATAAAGCATTTTTGCGGACTTCTTTAAAATTTTTGCCTAAAGTTGTAAATTTTAACAACAATAATTCTTGTTCCTTCCTTGTGTCCTAATCCTAAGTATACTCTTGAAAGATCTTTGCATTCTTTGGATGTGGTAAGAGCTTTGAAATATTATGTTGATGCTACTAAGGATTTCAGACAGACTTCTAGTCTATTTGTGTTTTTTTTTTCTGGTTCTAGAAAAGGTCAAATCCTCTGCCATTTCTTTAGGATTTTGGTTGAAACTTCTGATTCACAAAGCTTATTTGGAGGCAGGTCGGTCTCCACTTCAGAGAATTACAGCTCATTCTACAAGATCAGTTGCCACATCTTGGGCTTTAAAGAATGAAGCTTCAGTTGATCAAATCTGCAAAGCACCCACTTGGTCCTCTTTGCATACCTTTACAAAATTTTACCATTTTGATGCTTCAGCTTTTGGTAGAAAGGTTCTTCAGGCAGCTGTCTCAGTTTGATTCTAGTGCCTATAATTAAAGTTGTGGTGGGTTTTTTCTTTCTTTCATGTAATTGGCAAGAGTCCATGAGCTAGTGACATATGGGATATACAATCCTACCAGGAGGGGCAAAGTTTCCCAAACCTCAAAATGCCTATAAATACACCCCTCACCACACCCACAATTCAGTTTTACAAACTTTGCCTCCTATGGAGGTGGTGAAGTAAGTTTGTGCTAAGATTTCTACGTTGATATGCGCTTCTCAGCATTGTTGAAGCCCGATTCCTCTGAGTACAGCGAATGTTAGAGGGACGTGAAGGGAGTATCACCTATTGAATACGATGATTTCCCTAACGGGGGTCTTTTTCATGGGTTCTCTGTTATCGGTTGTAGAGATTCATCTCCTACCTCCCTTTTCAGATCGACGATATACTCTCAAATTTACCATTACCTCTACTAAAGAACTGTTTTAGTACTGGTTTGGCTATCTGCTATATGTGGATGGGTGTCTTTTGGTAAGTATGTTTTCATTTACTTAAGACACTCTCAGCTATGGTTTGGCACTTTATGCAAATTATATAAAGTTCTAAATATATGTATTGTACTTATATTTGCCATGAGTCAGGATCATGTATTTCCTTCTGTAGACTGTCAGTTTCATATTTGGGAATATAAACACTTTAAGAAATTTGTTTCTTACCTGGGGTTTAGTCTTTTTCAATTTGACTACTTTTCCATTTGCGGGTATTAGGCCTGCGGGTGCGTCAAATGTTAGACTTTATTGCGTCATTTTTGGCGCGAACTTTTTTGGCGCGGGAAATTACGTTTTGACGCAACTTCGTCATTTCCGGCGTCATACGTGACGTCGAGACCTTTCACACTGCAGCGTCATTAGTGACGCAAGTGTGTCATTTCCGGTCATTTTTGGCGCCAAAAAAGTTTCCGTTACGCTGTGCGTCATATTTGGCGCCAATTTTTCTTCATTATTTTAATACCCCATTGTTGTTGGCCTCCTGCTTTCTTTTCTATCAAGAGGCCTATGCTTTTGCATTTTTTCCCATTCCTGAAACTGTCATTTAAGGAAATAGATAATTTTGCTTTATATGTTGTTTTTTCTCTTACATTGAGCAAGATTCCCCAATCTGATCCTGTCTCTGAAGTTTCTGCTGGAACATTGTTGCCTGACATCGGTTCTACTAAAATTAAGTGCATTTGTTGTAAAATTGTAGAAATTATTCCACCGAATGTCATTTGTAATAGTTGTCATGATAAACTTTTACATGCAGATAGTGTTTCTATCAGTAATAGTATATTGCCAGTTGCAGTTCCTTCAACTTCTAATGTGCATAATATACCTGTAAATTTTAAAGAATTTGTTTCTGAATCTATTATGAAGGCTTTGTCTGCATTTCCACCTTCTAATAAACGTAAAAGGTCTTTTAAAACTTCTCATTTAGCTGATGAAATTTCAAATGACCAAAAACATAATAATTCATCCTCTTCTGATGAGGATCTATCTGAAACAGAAGATCCTTCCTCAGATATTGACACTGACAAATCTACTTATTTATTTAAAATAGAGTATATGCGTTCTTTATTAAAAGAAGTGTTAATTACTTTGGATATTGAGGTAACCAGTCCTATTGACGTTCAGTCTAATAAACGTTTAAATGCTGTTTTTAAACCTCCTGTGGTTTCTCCAGGTGTTTTTCCTATTCCTGAGGCTATTTCTGATATGATTTCTAGGGAATGGAATAAGCCAGGTACTTCCTTTATTCCTTCTTCAAAGTTTAAGAGATTGTATCCTTTACCAGCAAAATCTATAGAGTTTTGGGAAAAAATCTCCAAAGTTGATGGGGCTATTTCTACTTTTGCTAAACGTACCACTATTCCTATGGAAGATAGCACTTCCTTTAAGGATCCTTTAGATAGGAAGCTTGAATCTTATCTAAGGAAGGCCTATTTATATTCAAGTCATTTTCTCAGACCTGCTATTTCTTTGGGTGATGTTGCGGCTGCATCAACTTTCTGGTTGGAAAATTTAGCGCAACATGAATTGGATTCTGACATATATAGCATTGTTCGCTTACTGCAACATGCTAATCATTTTATTTGTGATGCCATTTTTGATAACAAAATTGATGTTAGATCCATGTCTTTAGCTGTATTAGCTAGAAGAGCTTTGTGGCTTAAATCTTGGAATGCTGATATGACATCTAAATCTATATTACTATCTCTTTCTTTCCAAGGTAATAATTTATTTGGTTCTCAGTTGGATTCTATTATTTCAACTATCACTGGAGGAAAAGGAGTTTCTTTGCCTCGGGATAAAAAACCTAAGGGTAAATCTAAGGCTTCTAATCGTTTTCGTTCCTTTCGTCAGAATAAGGAACAAAACCTCAATCCTCCTCCCAAGGAATCTGCTTCCAGTTGGAAGCCTTCCTCAAATTGGAATAAATCCAAGCCATTTAGGAAGCCAAAGTCTGCCCCTAAGTCCGCATGAAGGTGCGGCCCTCATTCCAGCTCAGCTGGTAGGGGGCAGATTAAGGTTTTTCAAGGATTTTTGGATAAAATCTGTCCAAAATCATTGGATTCAGAGCATTGTCTCTCAAGGGTATCGAATAGGATTCAAAGTAAGACCTCCTGTGAGAAGATTTTTTCTCTCACACATTCCTGTAAATCCAGTAAAAGCTCAGGTTTTTCTGAAGTGTGTTTCAGACCTGGAGTCTTCAGGGGTAATCATGCCAGTTCCTCCTCTGGAACAAGGTTTGGGGTTTTATTCAAAACCTATTCATTGTACCAAAGAAAGAAAATTTGTTCAGACCAGTTCTGGATCTGAAAATTTTGAATCGTTATGTAAGAGTACCAACTTTCAAGATGGTGACTATAAGGACTATTCTGCCTTTTGTTCAGCAAGGACATTATATGTCCACAATAGACTTGCAGGATGCATACCTTCATATTCCGATTCATCCAGAACACTATCAGTTTCTGAGATTCTCTTTTCTAGACAAGCATTACCAATTTGTTGCTCTTCCATTTGGCCTAGCAACAGCTCCAATAATCTTTTCAAAGGTTCTGGATGCCCTATTATCTGTAATCAGAGAACAGGGTATTGCGGTGTTTCCTTATTTGGACGATATCTTGGTACTAGCTCAGTCTTTACATACTGCAGAATCTCACACGAATCAACTAGTGTTGTTTCTTCTGAAACATGGTTGGAGGATCAATTTACCAAAAAGTTTCTTGATTCCTCAGACAAGGGTCACCTTTTTAGGCTTCCAGATAGATTCAGTGTCCATGACTCTGTCTCTAACAGACAAGAGACGTTTAAGATTGGTCGCAGCATGTCGGCTCCTTCAGTCTCAGTCATTCCCTTCAGTGGCTATGTGCATGGAAGTTTTAGGTCTCATGACTGCAGCATCGGACGCAATCCCCTTTGCTCGTTTTCACATGAGACCTCTACAGTTTGTATTCTGAATCAATGGTGCAGGGATTATACAAAGATACCACAATTAATATCCTTGAATCTCAATGTACGACACTCTGTGACATGGTGGATAGATCACCATCGTTTGGTTCAAGGGGCTTCTTTTGTTCGCCCAACATGGACTGTGATCACAACAGATGCAAGTCTTTCAGGTTGGGGAGCTGTTTGGGGGTCTCTGACAGCACAAGGGGTTCGAAATCTCAAGAGGCGAGATTACCAATAAATATTTTAGAACTCCGTGCAATTCTCAGGGCTCTTCAGTTCTGGCCTCTACTAAAGAGAGAACCGTTCATTTGTTTTCAGACAGACAATATCACAACTGTGGCTTATGTCAATCATCAGGGTGGGACTCACAGTCCCCAAGCTATGAAAGAAGTATCTCAGATACTTGCTTGGGCGGAATGCAGCTCCTGTCTAATCTCTGCGGTGCATATCCCAGGTGTAGACAATTGGGAGGCGGATTATCTCAGCCGCCAGACTTTACATCCAGGGGAGTGGTCTCTCCATCCAGATGTGTTTTCTCAGATTGTTCAGATGTGGGGGCTTCCAGAGATAGATCTCATGGCCTCTCATCTAAACAAGAAACTTCCCAGATACCTGTCCAGGTCCAGGGATGTTCAGGCGGAAGCAGTGGATGCGCTGACACTTCCTTGGTTTTATCAACCTGCTTACATCTTTCCACCTCTAGTTCTCCTTCCAAGAGTGATTTCCAAAATCATCATGGAACAGTCTTTTGTGTTGCTGGTGGCTCCAGCATGGCCACACAGGTTTTGGTATGCGGATCTGGTTCGGTTGTCCAGTTGCCCGCCTTGGCCACTTCCGTTACGGCCGGACCTACTATCTCAAGGTCCGTTTTTCCATCAGGATCTCAAATCATTAAATTTGAAGGTATGGAAATTGAACGCTTAGTTCTAAGTCATAGAAGTTTCTCTGATTCAGTGATTAATACTATGTTACAAGCTCGTAAATCTGTCTCTAGAAAGATTTATTATAGAGTTTGGAGGACTTACATTTCATGGTGTTCTTCTCATAATTTCTCCTGGCATTCTTTTAGAATTCCTAGAATTTTGCAGTTTCTTCAGGATGGTTTGGATAAGGGTTTGTTTGCAAGTTTTTTGAAAGGACAAATCTCCGCTCTTTCTGTTTTATTTCACAGAAAAATTGCTATACTTCCTGATATACACTGTTTTGTACAGGCTTTAGTTCGTATTAAGCCTGTCATTAAGTCAATTTCTCCTCCTTGGAGTCTTAATTTGGTTCGGAGGGCTTTACAGGCTCCTCCATTTGAACCTATGCATTCTTTGGACATTAAACTACTTTCTTGGAAAGTGTTGTTCCTTTTGGCTATCTCTTCTGCTAGAAGAGTTTCTGAGCTATCTGCTCTTTCTTGTGAGTCTCCTTTTCTGATTTTTCATCAGGATAAGGCAGTTTTTCTGACTTCTTTTCAATTTTTACCTAAGGTTGTGAATTCTAACAACATTAGTAGAGAAATTGTCCCTTCTTTATGTCCTAATCCTAAGAATTCTTTGGAGAAATCCTTACATTCTTTGGATGTGGTAAGAGCTTTGAAATATTATGTGGAAGCTACTAAAAATTTCAGGAAGACTTCTAGTCTATTTGTTTTATTTTCTGGTCCTAGGAAAGGTCAGAAAGCTTCTGCTATTTCCTTGGCTTCTTGGTTGAAACTTTTGATTCATCAAGCTTATTTGGAGTCGGGTCAAACCCCGCCTCAGAGAATTACAGCTCATTCTAATAGATCAGTCTCTACTTCATGGGCTTTTAAGAATGAAGCTTCAGTTGATCAGATTTGCAAAGCAGCCACTTGGTCCTCTTTGCATTCATTTACTAAATTCTATCATTTTGATGTATTTGCTTCTTCGGAAGCAGTTTTTGGTAGAAAAGTTCTTCAGGCAGCTGTTTCAGTTTGATTCTTCTGCTTTTTGATTTAAGTTTTTTTCTTTCAAAAGTGAAAATAACTTATTTTTGGGTTGTGGATTATTTTCTCAGCTGAATATGGCTGTTTTTTGTTTTATTCCCTCCCTCTCTAGTGACTCTTGAGTGGAAGACTCCACATCTTGGGTATTGATATCCCATATGTCACTAGCTCATGGACTCTTGCCAATTACATGAAAGAAAACATAATTTATGTAAGAACTTACCTGATAAATTCATTTATTTCATATTGGCAAGAGTTCATGAGGCCCACCCTTTTTATGGTGGTTATGATTTTTTTTTTGTATAAAGCACAATTATTTCCAAATTTCCTTTGTTACTCCTTTCTTTATCAACCCACTGCTTGGCTATTCGTTACACCCCTCACCACACCCACAATTCAGTTTATTTATAGGCATTTTGAGGTTTGGGAAACTTTGCCCCTCCTGGTAGGATTGTATATCCCATATGTCACTAGCTCATGGACTCTTGCCAATATGAAAGAAATGAATTTATCAGGTAAGTTCTTACATAAATTATGTTTTTTTTTTTTTTTTTTTAAGAAACTCAATTATTTTTTGGATTTAATTTGTCAGCAAAAATAGCTGTTTTTCATTATATCCCTCCCTTTATTGTTACTCATGGACTTCATCATCTTGGGTATTATATCCTATCAGTAACAAGCTTGTGGACTGTCGCCACCATGAAAGAAATGAATTTATCAGGTGTGTCCTTGCATAAATTATGTCCCCCCCCCAATTCTCATATTGGAAATTCTCTAAAGCCCAAGTATGTCACCGCCTAGTTGTCTCCATCGTTTTTCCTGGATGATCCTTTTTCTCCTCTCACCATACAGGTCCTAGCTGACTATGCCAGTAGGAAGGAGAGAGTATATATGGGGAAGGAGTCCTGAATACTTTAGAGTAGCGTGTGGCATAAATATCTTCTATATCTATGTATATATGATATCAGTCCACCACATTAATACTACTTGTGTGAGTTGCTAAAAAAAAATGCATAATAGGATGTTTAGCATTTTAATATCCATTTTTAAGTATATTGAGTACACGATACAAGTGATGTTTGACAAATTGACTAGTTTCTATGATAAGAAGCTAGAGTTTTTACAGGGCATGTTTTATCTTACAGATATCAGCAGGTTTTACACAGAAATCTAATTTTCCTGGCCACCGTAGCAGATGCAACTCCAAATTACGTGACAAAACCAGCAGTCTGATAAACCAGTGAGTATACAGAATATACAGGTTAACTGTCATATGGAGTCGGTGAATACATGTAACTAATTCCTGTCACGTGCTGCTGTGTTTACTGAAGCAATAGTTACATAATAACAAGAAAACACTAAATGCCGTTGCTGCAGACCAATTAAACGCAATTCTAAATTTTAGAGTTATTTGATATTTTATCAATACATGGAGAAGTAAAATATGCAAATAGCTGGGGTTTAAACCCCATTGATACTGGGGCAAAATCATAAATTGAAATTTTTAAAAATGTTTTAATATTAATAAAATACTTTAATATGTTTAAGATGTTAACCACTTGTATCTTCCCCCTACTAAGCAAGGCCATTTTATTTTCTTGAGAACCAGATTCTTCAAATACCACATTTTTAGTTGGGAACAGAACCACCAGGATGGACATCAAACCTTAATCTTCCCTTTTAGTTTTCTACACCAGCTTATCCTTTTAGTTTTGTTTTGTTTATTCTTTTTATTTATTTTAGTTATTTGTGGGTAGTTTTGGCTGTATTTCTTTAGCAGTACACATGTTGCAGATTTTACTTCATTTTGGTGGCTGTCCCTTTAAGGTATGCTTTGATGAATCTTTTATGATTCAGACGGAGCATACATTTAAAAAATAATAATAAAAAAAAATGTTGTCCTGGTATATTTTGTGGAAGCGCACATCTCGGTATATAGTGTGTACATGTCTGGAGTACTACATAAAAGATATAGGAAAGCCAATGCCACTACTGTGTTGTGTAAACATCGCTTTTAGATCCCCCTTTGTACAGCTTACAATAGTCATTCTGTAATAGGGATGGAGGTGCTGTGTAGTGATTTCAAGAGTTAAAGTATAGAGTAGCTCTCTAATTGATAAGATAAACAGCATATACAATTCAGCTATAAAGCTGATTAGAACAAGGGGGGGAAAAGGACAACAATTGGTGTATAGAGGGGTTACACTAAATTAAAATATAACTTTTATTAGTTCAAAAAACACACAATTAAAATAGTAAAGTGTACGTTTAAAACCATTCTTAGGTACCTATAGTAGTAATATCTGAAGTAGTGAACAGGGTGAATGACCAACTAATGATGTGTTCAATGGAGAACAGCTTCATATTATTATGATATGGGACTCCTAGGAGCTCCTGTGTTTTAGTTGGTCTTAGGCTACCTTATTATGTAGTACTAGTTAATTTACTTATTAATTTACCTAATTGATTGACCTTCAACCGTTTGCACTTCAAAATTGCTCAGAGCAATCGCTACTATATTTTTTTGGCACTGACACCCGCCGCAATTCACACCCGCTGCACTAGATACTGCGCTATTTCAAATACAGTATTATCCAGACATGAATTTATAGAACCCTGCATTGGATCTGTGTGTTACGGCTTGTGTTCAGGATGTCACTCTAGCTAACTCGCAGCTAATTCAGTTTTTTAAGCTACGCCTGTACTTGGGTCACGAACCACTTGATAGTCTGGTGATACACAGTGGTTATTACACAGACAAGGTTCATCGAGCAGACTATCGTATATATGCCGAGTGGGTATTAACTTTAGCAAAAGCCACTATCTAGAGTCGCATATCATAATAATATGTAGCTATTCTCCATTGAACACTTAAAAGTGCCTTTTGCATCATTAGTTGGTCATTCACCCTGTTCACTACTTCAGATATTACTACTATAGGTACCGAAGAGTGGTTTTAAACGTACACTTCACTATTTTAATCGTGTTGTTTTTTTTTTTTTTTAAAACTAATAAAACTTATATTTTAATTTAGTTTAACCCCTCTATACACCAATTGTTGTCATTTTCCCCCTTGTTGTAATCGGCTTTATAGCTGAATTTATGCTGTTTATCTTATCAGTTAGAGATCTACTATACTTTAATTAACCCTATAAGTGCTACAAATGTAGTCTCTCTATTAAAAAAAAAAAAAGTTTGGTCTCTCCACCTCCTCTTTATACTCATACAAAATGTCTGGAGTACTGTTGCCATCTAGTGCTCTTACTGATGTACAACATTGTTAATCGTATTCTTGCAAAAAATAAAAGTAAATTGGACATTTTTGTTTATTAAATTGTATACTCTAATGGAAACATGAAATAAAATAAATAAATATTGAAGTGTAAAGTTTTATTGTTCCTAAAACATTGAGCTCTATTGTGTTAGAATCTATGTTCCCTTTATCTAATATCCTCTGCTGATGCCAGGGCTATTTATGAGTTTACAAACAATGCCTGCGTGGAATATAGCAGCCCTGTGTCTGGTGTCTGTACTTCCAATTCCAAGAGGAATTAGAAAGCTCCCATTGTTGTAGTATCAAATTATGGGAAAGAGTACACATAATTAAATATTTGATATTACAATATGATCGTGTTTAATGTCCCTTTCTCTTGTTAAGTGTATCCAGTCCACGGATCATCCATTACTTATGGGATATTAACTCCTCCCCAACAGGAAGTGCAAGAGGATTCACCCAGCAGAGCTGCTATATAGCTCCTCCCCTAACTGCCATTACCAGTCATTCTCTTGCACCCAACAAATAGATAGGATGTGTGAGAGGACTGTGGTGATTATACTTAGTTTCATACCTTCAATCAAAAGTTTGTTATTTTATAATAGCACCGGAGTGTGTTATTCCTTCTCTGGTAGAATTTGAAGAAGAATCTACCTGAGTTTTTCTATGATTTTAGCCGGAGTAGTTAAGATCATTTTGCTGTTTCTCGGCAATCTGAGGAGAGGTAAACTTCAGATCAGGGGACAGCGGGCAGATTAATCTGCAAAGAGGTATGTAGCAGCTTATTATTTTCTGACAATGGAATTGATGAGAAAATTCTGCCATACCGATATAATGTAAACTCAGCCTTAAATGCAGTAGCAGCAACTGGTATCAGGCTGTCATGTATGTATATTTTACACTTCAGTATTCTGGGGAATGGCACTTCCCTGCAAATTAGGCTAAAGTTTTATGCATACATTATAATTCCAGTGACTAGCAACAGGCTTTTTAATAACACTCAATTTATTAATGTTAAACGTTTTTTGCTGGCATGTAAAATCGTTTAATTTTCTGAGGTACTGGGTGAAAAAATGTTTTGGGCACTATTTTTTTCCACTTGGCAGTCGTTTTATTTAATTTATGACAGTTTACTGATCTCTCTCACTGTTATGTGTGAGGGGGAGGGGCCTTTTTTGGTGCTTTTGCTACGCATCAAAAAATTCAGTCAGAAGTTTATTGTCTTCCCTGCATGATCCGGTTCATCTCTACAGAACTCAGGGGTCTTCAAAACTTGTTTTGAGGGAGGTAATCACTCACAGCAGAGCTGTGAGATTGTAGTTGACTGTGATAAAAAAACGTTTATTTCTGTATTTTTTTTCTGCTATCAGGGTTAGTTATCCTTTGCTAATGGGAGCAATCCTTTGCTAAAATTGTGTTTTTTACAAAGATTTGATGCTATAACTTTTCAGTTTATTAATTTTCAACTGTCATAACTTTTTCTGTGCTTATAGGCACAGTACGTTTTCATATTATAGTAAATTACTTGAAAAGTATTTCCAAGTTGCTAGTTTATTTGCTAGTGTGTTAAACATGTCTGATTCAGAGGAAGATATCTGTGCTATATGTGCTAAAGCCAAAGTGGAGCCCAATAGAAATTTATGTACTAACTGTATTGATGCTACTTTAAATAAAAGTCAATCTGTACAAATTGAACATATTTCACCAAACAACGAGGGGAGAGTTATGCCGACTAACTCGCCTCACGTGTCAGTACCTGCATCTCCCGCTCGGGAGGTGCGTGATATTGTAGCGCCGAGTACATCTGGGCGGCCATTACAAATCACATTACAGGATATGGCTACTGTTATGACTGAAGTTTTGGCTAAATTACCAGAACTAAGAGGTAAGCGTGATCACTCTGGGGTGAGAACAGAGTGCGCTGATAATATTAGGGCCATGTCAGACACTGCGTCACAATTTGCAGAACATGAGGACGGAGAGCTTCATTCTGCGGGTGACGGTTCTGATCCAAACAAACTGGATTCAGATATTTCAAATTTTAAATTTAAGCTGGAAAACCTCCGTGTATTACTAGGGGAGGTGTTAGCGGCTCTGAATGATTGTAACACAGTTGCAATACCAGAGAAAATGTGTAGGTTGGATAAATATTTTGCGGTACCGGCGAGTACTGACGTTTTTCCTATACCTAAGAGACTTACTGAAATTGTTACTAAGGAGTGGGATAGACCCGGTGTGCCGTTCTCACCCCCTCCGATATTTAGAAAGATGTTTTCAATAGACGCCACCACACGGGACTTATGGCAAACGGTCCCTAAGGTGGAGGGAGCAGTTTCTACTTTAGCTAAGCGTACCACTATCCCGGTGGAGGATAGCTGTGCCTTTTCAGATCCAATGGATAAAAAGTTAGAGGGTTACCTTAAGAAAATGTTTGTTCAACAAGGTTTTATATTGCAACCTCTTGCATGCATTGCGCCTGTCACGGCTGCAGCAGCATTTTGGTTTGAGTCTCTGGAAGAGACACTTGAATCAGCTCCATTAGATGAGATTACACACAAGCTTAAAGCCCTTAAGTTAGCTAACTCATTTATTTCAGATGCCGTAGTACATTTAACTAAACTTACGGCTAAGAATTCCGGATTCGCCATTCAGGCACGCAGAGCACTGTGGCTAAAATCCTGGTCAGCTGACGTTACTTCTAAATCTAAATTGCTTAATATACCTTTCAAAGGGCAGACCTTATTCGGGCCCGGGTTGAAAGAAATTATCGCTGACATTACAGGAGGTAAAGGCCATGCCCTGCCTCAAGACAGAGCCAAACCTAAGGCTAGACAGTCTAATTTTCGTTCCTTTCGTAATTTCAAAGCAGGAGCAGCATCAACTTCCTCTGCACCAAAACAGGAAGGAGCTGTTGCTCGCTACAGACAAGGCTGGAGACCTAACCAGTCCTGGAACAAGGGCAAGCAGGCCAGGAAACCTGCTGCTGCCCCTAAGACAGCATGAATCGAGGGCCCCCGATCCGGGAACGGATCTAGTGGGGGGCAGACTTTCTCTCTTCGCCCAGGCTTGGGCAAGAGATGTCCAGGATCCCTGGGCGTTAGAGATCATATCTCAGGGATACCTTCTAGACTTCAAATTCTCTCCCCCAAGAGGGAGATTTCATCTGTCAAGGTTGTCAACAAACCAAATAAAGAAAGAGGCGTTTCTACGCTGCGTACAAGATCTTTTATTAATGGGAGTGATCCATCCGGTTCCGCGGTCGGAACAAGGACAAGGGTTTTACTCAAATCTGTTTGTGGTTCCCAAAAAAGAGGGAACTTTCAGGCCAATCTTGGATTTAAAGATCCTAAACAAATTCCTAAGAGTTCCATCGTTCAAAATGGAAACTATTCGGACAATTTTACCCATGATCCAAAAAGGTCAGTACATGACCACAGTGGATTTAAAGGATGCTTACATTCACATACAGATTCACAAAGATCATTACCGGTATCTAAGGTTTGCCTTTCTAGACAGGCATTACCAGTTTGTAGCTCTTCCATTCGGATTGGCTACGGCTCCGAGAATCTTCACAAAGGTTCTGGGTGCTCTTCTGGCGGTACTAAGACCGCGAGGAATTGCGGTAGCTCCGTACCTAGACGACATTCTGATACAAGCTTCAAGCTTTCAAACTGCCAAGTCTCATACAGAGTTAGTACTGGCATTTCTAAGGTCGCATGGATGGAAGGTGAACGAAAAGAAGAGTTCTCTCTTTCCACTCACAAGAGTTCCCTTCTTGGGGACTCTTATAGATTCTGTAGAAATGAAGATTTACCTGACAGAAGACAGGTTAACAAAGCTTCAAAATGCATGTCGTGTCCTTCATTCCATTCAACACCCGTCAGTAGCTCAATGCATGGAGGTGATCGGCTTAATGGTAGCAGCAATGGACATAGTACCCTTTGCACGCCTACATCTCAGACCGCTGCAATTGTGCATGCTAAGTCAGTGGAATGGGGATTACTCAGACTTGTCCCCTACTCTGAATCTGGATCAAGAGACCAGAAATTCTCTTCTATGGTGGCTTTCTCGGCCACATCTGTCCAGGGGGATGCCATTCAGCAGGCCGGACTGGACAATTGTAACAACAGACGCCAGCCTACTAGGTTGGGGCGCTGTCTGGAATTCTCTGAAGGCTCAGGGACAATGGAATCAGGAGGAGAGTCTCCTACCAATAAACATTCTGGAATTGAGAGCAGTTCTCAATGCCCTTCTGGCTTGGCCCCAGTTAACAACTCGGGGGTTCATCAGGTTTCAGTCGGACAACATCACGACTGTAGCTTACATCAACCATCAGGGAGGGACAAGAAGCTCCCTAGCAATGATGGAAGTATCAAAGATAATTCGCTGGGCAGAGTCTCACTCTTGCCACCTGTCAGCAATCCACATCCCGGGAGTGGAGAACTGGGAGGCGGATTTCTTAAGTCGTCAGACTTTTCATCCGGGGGAGTGGGAACTTCATCCGGAGGTCTTTGCCCAAATACTTCGACGTTGGGGCAAACCAGGGATAGATCTCATGGCGTCTCGACAGAACGCCAAGCTTCCTCGTTACGGGTCCAGATCCAGGGATCCGGGAGCGGTTCTGATAGATGCTTTGACAGCACCTTGGACCTTCGGGATGGCTTATGTGTTTCCACCCTTCCCGATGCTTCCTCGATTGATTGCCAGAATCAAACAGGAGAGAGCATCAGTGATTCTAATAGCGCCTGCATGGCCACGCAGGACTTGGTATGCAGATCTAGTGGACATGTCATCCTGTCCACCTTGGTCGCTACCTCTGAAACAGGACCTTCTGATCCAGGGTCCCTTCAAACATCAAAATCTAATTTCTCTGAAGCTGACTGCTTGGAAATTGAACGCTTGATTTTATCAAAACGTGGTTTTTCTGAGTCAGTTATTGATACCTTAATACAGGCTAGGAAGCCTGTTACCAGAAAGATTTACCATAAGATATGGCGCAAATACTTATATTGGTGCGAATCCAAGAGTTACTCATGGAGTAAGGTTAGGATTCCGAGGATATTGTCTTTTCTACAAGAAGGTTTAGAAAAGGGTTTATCCGCTAGTTCCTTAAAGGGACAGATTTCAGCTCTGTCCATTCTTTTACACAAACGTGTCTCAGAAGTTCCGGACGTTCAAGCTTTTTGTCAGGCTTTAGCTAGGATCAAGCCTGTGTTTAAAACTGTTGCTCCACCATGGAGTTTGAACTTAGTTCTTAATGTTTTACAGGGGGTTCCGTTTGAACCCCTTCATTCCATTGATATCAAGTTGTTATCTTGGAAAGTTCTGTTTTTAATGGCGATTTCCTCGGCTCGAAGAGTCTCTGAGTTATCTGCCTTACATTGTGATTCTCCTTATCTGATTTTTCATTCAGACAAGGTAGTTCTGCGTACTAAACCTGGGTTCCTACCTAAGGTGGTCACTAACAGGAATATCAATCAAGAGATTGTGGTTCCATCTTTGTGTCCTAATCCTTCTTCGAAAAAGGAACGTCTGCTACACAATCTAGATGTAGTCCGTGCCCTGAAATTTTATCTACAGGCAACTAAGGATTTTCGACAAACGTCTTCCCTGTTTGTCGTTTATTCTGGTCAGAGGAGAGGTCAAAAAGCTTCGGCTACCTCTCTCTCCTTTTGGCTTCGTAGCATAATACGGTTACTATGAGACTGCTGGACAGCAGCCTCCTGAAAGAATTACAGCACATTCTACTAGAGCTGTGGCTTCCACTTGGGCCTTTAAGAATGAGGCTTCTGTTGAACAGATTTGCAAGGCTGCAACTTGGTCTTCTCTTCATACTTTTTCCAAATTTTACAAATTTGACACTTTTGCTTCTTCGGAGGCTGTTTTTGGGAGAAAGGTTCTTCAGGCAGTGGTTCCTTCCGTATAAAGAGCCTGCCTGTCCCTCCCGTCATCCGTGTACTTTAGCTTTGGTATTGGTATCCCATAAGTAATGGATGATCCGTGGACTGGATACACTTAACAAGAGAAAACATAATTTATGCTTACCTGATAAATTTATTTCTCTTGTAGTGTATCCAGTCCACGGCCCGCCCTGTCACTTTAAGGCAGGTAATTTTTCCATTAAACTACAGTCACCACTGCACCCTATGGTTTTCCTTTCTCTGCATGTTTTCGGTCGAATGACTGGTAATGGCAGATAGGGGAGGAGCTATATAGCAGCTCTGCTGGGTGAATCCTCTTGCACTTCCTGTTGGGGAGGAGTTAATATCCCATAAGTAATGGATGATCCGTGGACTGGATACACTATAAGAGAAATAAATTTATCAGGTAAGCATAAATTATGTTTTTTAAAGAACCGTCATTAGGTAGAGGTTTGTCATTTGCTTCTATCTCTTAAATGCATATTCATTAGGCACTTTCCCTTGGCATACTCGTTACTTCAATTTATTCTCATACTTTTACCCACAGATAATTCAGCAGGACAGTACAGAAATAGACACTTCTATCCTATCTAAGATGTCCCTGAGTGTCTTTCTGGACAGTACCTGGGCTCTGTCTCTAGACTTTCTATGTCTATGTTTTACGCTCTCATGCAAATAGTCTTGTATCAAACACTTTTATGATTCAGTTGGGTGATAGCAGTTGGATTTCTCTCTTTTTTGCATGAAGGTGGTCATATTAAATTCATTAAAGGTGCTTGAATTCTTAAATGTATGTTTCATGACAAGTGCCAGCTGCTTTTTAAATACGTTTAATATATTAATTTGATATTAATGGACTCAGAAGTTATTTGTCTAACACGTTATTTTAAACATAGACCCTTACGCAGCCAAAGTGCAAGTACTTAGTGTCCCAATGGAATAGTTTTATTGAAGCTTTATTTTTTATTTCTCTTAAGTGTGTTCAGTCCACGGGTCATCCATTACTTATGGGATATATTCTCCTTCCCAACAGGAAGTTGCAAGAGGATCACCCAAGCAGAGCTGCTATATAGCTCCTCCCCTCACATGCCATACCCAGTCATTCTCTTGCAACCCTCAACAAAGAAGGAGGTCGCGAGAGGAGCTGGAGTTTTTACTTAACTATTCTTCAATCAAAAGTTTGTTATTTTAAATGGCACCGGAGTGTGCTGTTTTTCTATCTCAGGCAGTATTTGGAAGAAGAAACTGCCTGCGTTTTTTTTCTATGATCTTAGCAGGCGTAACTAAGATCCACTGGCTGTTCTCGACATTCTGAGGAGTGGGGTAACTTCAGAAACTGGGAATAGCATGCGGGGTCCTCCGCAAATGAGGTATGTGCAGTACATTATTTTCTGGGAATGGAATTGACTAAGAA